>NW_027040020.1:90000-136192 GCF_034236695.1 Oncorhynchus nerka
ACCCTGCAAATTAACCATTTTCTGCTGATGTTTAAAAGCTCATTTTCTCCCACGCAGATACACAGCTTCAAATGATTACATTCTGTGCATGAAGCCATATCATTGTAGTCTAGATACAGATATATATGTATGTAGCCCACATACATTTCCAGAAGTAATGAGGGGGATAAACCATATCTGTCTCTGTCCAAAATGGCACCCTTTTCTCTATATGGTGCACTATATTTGACCAGAGCCCTATGCAGGCCCTGGTAAAAAAAAAGTAGTGCACTATATAGGGAAAATGGACCCGTCTTAGGCGCGAGTCATAACATTGACGTCTAGATAGCCCACATTCATGATCAGAAGCATTTAGGGGAATCCATCCAGCATCTCTGTGTTTATGATGTTAAATTCTGCTTATTTCCATATGCTTTCATTTGTAGAATGTGGTGATGACATATGCCTCTCCCTGGAGCTCCCTCTCCTCTCATCTACTCCCCCTCTTCCTCCCTCCTCCTCCTCTTCTCTTTTGTCAATGACTCTCACTGGCAGCTAGATATTGTAGCTTGCCCTATTCAAATCAGCAGAGCCCACATACAGAAACATATCGACGGCATTTGCCTGGCTATAGCCTGCTGATGCTAGCCTGTCTGGTACATTCACCTGGCTATAGCCTGCTGATGCTAGCCTGTCTGCTACATTCACCTGGCTATATCCTGCTGATGCTAGCCTGTCTGCTCCATTCACCAGGCTATAGCCTGCTGATGCTAACCCGTCTGCTACATTCACCTGGCTATATCCTGCTGATGCTAGCCTGTCTGCTACATTCACCTGGCTATAGCCTGCTGATGCTAGCCTGTCTGCTACATTCACCAGGCTATATATAGCCTGCTGATGCTAGCCCGTCTGCTACATTCACCTGGCTATAGCCTGCTGATGCTAGCCCGTCTGCTACATTCACCTGGCTATAGCCTGCTGATGCTAACCCGTCTGCTACATTCACCTGGCTATAGCCTGCTGATGCTAGCCCGTCTGCTACATTCGCCTGGCTATAGCCTGCCGATGCTAGCCCGTCTGCTACATTCACCTGGCTATAGCCTGCCGATGCTAGCCTGTGTGCTACATTCACCTGGCTATAGCCTGCTGATGCTAGCCTGTCTGGTACATTCGCCTGGCTATAGCCTGCTGATGCTAGCCTGTCTGCTACATTCACCTGGCTATAGCCTGCTGATGCTAGCCTGTCTGGTACATTCGCCTGGCTATAGCCTGCTGATGCTAACCTGTCTGCTACATTCGCCTGGCTATAGCTTGCTGATGCTAGCCTGAACCAGACTATAGGGAAAGTGGTGCCCGGACCTCCTGGAGCTCAGTAAATCAGGGTGCATCCCAAATGACACCCTATTCTCTATGTAGTTCACTACTTCGACCAGAACCAATAGAGCTCTGGCCAAAAGTAGTTCCCTATGTAGTGTGGACGGACCACTAGAGGGTAGGCTGGGCTCATGGATAGTTGCCCAACAGAGCCTGGGAGACAAGGTAACCAGAGTCAATTAAGCACAGCTGACGGTACTAATGAGATACTCTCCTTCCCCTATAAAAGAGAGAATGGAACCAGCAGAGAGAGGGGAAAACTATCTCTGGAAGATGGCCACCGAGAGAGAGAAGCTGTGCTGAAAGAACCACTAAGACGGTGACAAAACCGTGATTTATGTTTGTTGTAGTTTAAAGATTATCCTATTGTGTTCTTGTTTCATCTGGAGAAGAAGATGTGTGTTTTTCCTTGGAAGATTTTTCATTGATTATGTTTGAATGGTTTTGTTGACAAAATACTCTCAATAGAGAACCGTGTTCAATCAGAAAAACCTTTTTCCTGACTCGTTTATTCCACCTTCCCGCTTTAGAGTGACGCCTAATTACTTGGTCCGCTCACATTGGTGGAGGATGCAGGCATTAGGTGGACGAGTGACACAAGGATAAGTGAGTAAATCAAGATTCTTCCAGTAGACCCGGAGGAACCATTCAAGAACGATGGATAACGCCCTACTACAACAATTGTTCACAGCACAGCAGACAACCATAGAACTCCTGCAACAACAGCTGAGCCGACTAGAAGAACCTAGAGTTAAGCCAAGAGCGGCTGCTCACGCCATCTTACCTCGTCTCTCCAAGGAGGATGATATTGAGGCCTTCCTCATGACCTTCGAAAGGACGGCCACCTTGGAAGAGTCACCGCCCACAGAATGGGCGAGCGCATTAGCCCCTCTTTTGACCGGGGTGGCTCAGGAAGCCTATTTTGACCTGGATTCCCGCGAAGCTGCGGACTATGGGCGACTAAAAACCGAGATCCTGTCCCGGTACCAGCTGACTGCCAGAGATAGGGCTGTAAAGTTCCATCAATGGACCTATACAGCTGATCAACCCGTCCGTGCCCAGATCTTCGCCTTAATACGACTGACGAAACAGTGGCTAGAACCTGGAAAGGGAGTAGGACATGTGATAGAGACTCTCGTAGTGGACAAGATATTGAGAGAATTACCCAGTGACTTAAAAAGGGTTGTGGGGCAAGCCAACCCGTTGTCAGCCGACGACATAGCCCAGGCGGTGGAAACATATCGGTCTACAGGGGAGTTGTTAAAAAGTGACAAGGAGGAACGGAAGGAGTCTTGCAATCCCGTACCACGACTCACCCCGGCGCGCTCGCCCGAAACGTCCAAGCCCCTCCCGGAGGTGGGAGAAGTCAGCCACCACACAGCAGGGTCGGTGTTATAAATGTCAGTCTCCCAACCATTATGCCCCACAATGTCCTAGCAAGGATGAGCCCATGGTCACGGAGTCATCACTGCCTACCCCCACACATCCCGTTTTGAGGGGGCAGGATCAACACTGTTGGTTAGCAGAGATAGCCCCAGCCTCAGAGATTCCGGTGCAAGTCGAAGGACAAGATGTGGTAGCTATTCTCGACTCGGGAAGTATGGTTACGTTAGTAGAGGAGCGGATGGTGACCTCCGCAACACTGCTACCAGACAAAGTAGCCGTATCCTGTATCCATGGAGACACCCACTATTACCCCACTGTGAATCTGCCTATTCTCACTCCAAAAGGAAGGTGTACAGTCAGGGCCGGGAAAGTGTCGCAGCTGAAGGTGCCATTATTGATCGGGAGAGACTGTCCCTTATATAATAAGGAGCTTCGGCAGATGACGTTATGCACGGGAAGAAGGGGGACAGGAAAGAAGAGAAAATCCAAGCCCGAGGTAGTAGTCCTACAAGGAGACGTATCCCTCGTCCTCTGCAGCAGAGGAAGAAATAGCGACCCAACGTTTACGACAGATATTCCAAGAAACCACCGATGAAGACACATGTGAAGGGCTATACACAACGCAGGAAGGAAGGAGCAACCAGGCGCTAAGGGATATATTTGAAGCTCCATCCGAGGAGGGAACCTGGAAGGGATTCTCCTCGGTCACCCCTGATGGGGATGTGGAACAACCTCCACATCCCTCTACCGAGGTCGACCTGCCCCAGGAATTAAAGGGACAGTTCGGCACCTCGCAGCATAGAGACCCAGGCCTAAGGGAGGCCATGAGGAAGGTGAAGGTGATCGACGGGAGGAACGTCGACGGTTCAGGTGAGCCCCTCTTCCTTACTATGCAATCAGGCGGGGTCTCTTATACTGGGTCGCACGACGAAGGGGGAAAACCAGAATTACTAATGGTGCCTAGGCCATACAGAGATACAGTTCTACAGTTAGCCTATTCCCACGTCCTAGGAGGACACCTGGCACAAGACAAGACTATTGACAGAATCATGCAGAGATTCTATTGGCCCCGGGTCACCCGGGATGTGGCCAGGTATTGTAGGACGTGTGATCAATGTCAACGTACAGCCCCACGGCCACACCTACGTAACCCTTTGATTCCTCTCCCCATCATAGAGACTCCCTTTGAACGCATAGCTATGGACCTCGTAGGACCCCTCCCAAAATCCGCCAGAGGACACGAGTACATCCTAGTGGTTATAGATTACGCTACCAAGTTCCCGGAGGCCATACCCCTGCGTAACATGTCGTCAAAGGGAATTGCCAAGGAGTTATTCCTGATGTTCTCTCGTGTGGGCCTCCCCAAGACTATCTTGACTGATCAAGGAACCCCGTTCATGTCCCGGTTGATGAAGGACTTGTGTCGGTTATATCAGGTTCAACAGATACGTACAAGCATATTCCACCCTCAAACAGACGGGTTGTGTGAACGCTTGAACAAAACGATAAAAAGCATGTTGAGAAGGGTGGTGTCCCGAGACGGGAAAAACTGGGACATGCTTCTCCCACACTTATTGTTTGCCCTGCGAGAAGTACCCCAGGCATCCACTGGATTCTCTCCGTTTGAATTGCTCTATGGCAGACCCTGTCGAGGAATCCTCGACTTAGCCAAGGAGACCTGGGAGACCCAACCATGCCCCTTTCGATCCACAATAGAACACGTTACCCTGATGAGAGACCGCCTGTCAGCAGTGTGGCCCATAGTCAAGGAGCATATGGAGAAGGCCCAAAGGACCCAAGGCCGGGCCTATGATAAGTCTGCGACCCCCGTGAGTTCACCGTGGGAGAGAAAGTGATGGTGCTTGTGCCCACGGCCGAACATCGCTTGCTGGCGCAGTGGAGGGGGCCCTACGAGGTAATGAAAAGGGTCTCACCGGTCAATTACCTCATCAAGCAACCTGACAGGAGGAAGAAGGTCCAAATCTATCACATAAACCTGCTGAAGACATACCATGGAAGAGAGGAGGAGGTGGCTTTGATGGCCCTGGAGGGCAAAGGAAAAGAGGAGGCTCTACCACAGGTGCGCCGTGGCCAAACTCTCCTACCGGAGCAGTCAAGACAGCTAGACAAGCTGATTATGAACTTCGGTCGAATATTCTCTCCATTCCCAGGACAAACAGATGTCCTGTTCCACCATATCCACACTGAACCCGGCAAGAAGGTGCATATCCGCCCTTACAGGATTCCTGAGGCTCGCAGAGTCATCGCTAAGAAAGAGGTGAGGGAGATGTTGAGGATGGGCGTGATCGAGCCCTCGACGAGTGAGTGGTCCAGTCCCATAGTCCTGGTCCCCAAATCCGATGGTAGTATGAGACTCTGCAACGACTTTAGGGGCGTGAATGCCATCTCTACATTCGATGCGTATCCCATGCCCCGCGTGGATGAACTCTTGGAGCGCTTAGGAAAGGCCAAGTTCATCACTACCCTGGATTTGACGAAGGGATATTGGCAAGTGCTGGTGGCTCCGGAGGATCGCCCAAAGACTGCCTTCGCCACTCCAGAGGGGCTTTTCCAGTATGTGAGGATGCCCTTCGGACTGCACGGTGCCGCTGCAACCTTCCAACGCCTCATGGATGCCATTCTACGGCCCCATCAAGAGTATGCAGCGGCGTACATAGACGATGTGGTCATCCACAGCGAGGACTGGGATAGTCACCTCCTGCGATTACGGGCGGTGCTCGTGAGTTTGGAAGCCACAGGGTTGACAGCCAATCCAAATAAATGCTGCCTGGGTTTGTCCGAAGCGGAATACCTGGGGTACACCGTGGGGAATGGGAAAATACGCCCACAGGCAGAGAAGACCAGGGCAATTCGTGACTGGCCTCGACCCCGGACCAAGCGAGACGTTCGGGCCTTCTTAGGGATAACAGGATATTATCGCCGTTTTATCCCGGGATATGCAACCATTGCCAACCCCCTCACAAACCTCATCAGGAAAAACCTGTCAAACCAGGTAGAGTGGAAAGACGAGACGGAAGAGGCCTTTCAATTGTTAAAAGATGGCCTGTGTTCTGATCCCGTTCTACAGGCTCCGGACTTCTCACAAGAGTTCATTGTGCAGGTCGACGCCTCGGATACAGGGCTCGGGGCCGTACTAGCTCAGGGTAAAGGTGAAGCAGAGAAGCCGATTCTCTTCATTAGTAGGAAACTCAGCGATCGGGAACAGAGGTATGCGACCGTAGAGAAAGAGGCCTTAGCCATCAAGTGGGCCCTCGATTATCTCCGGTACTACCTACTGGGTCGGAGGTTTGCATTAGTTACTGACCATGCGCCCCTCACGTGGATGGCTGGTAAGAGAAACAATAACAACAGAATAGCCAGATGGTTTTTGTCTTTACAACCATTCTCTTTCCATGTCATCCACAGGGCCGGATCGAGGAACGGGAATGCAGACGAGCTGTCCCGACGCGACCAAGACGGTGCGTCTGACGCCCGACCCTCCGGTTCGGTCCTGGGGGGGAAGGTATCTGGACGGACCACTAGAGGGCAGGCTGGGCTCATGGATAGTTGCCCAACAGAGCCTGGGAGACAAGGTAACCAGAGTCAATTAAGCACAGCTGACGGTACTAATGAGATACTCTCCTTCCCCTATAAAAGAGAGAATGGAACCAGAAGAGAGAGGGGGAAACTATCTCTGGAAGATGGCCACCGACAGAGAGAAGCTGTGCTGAAAGAACCACTAAGACGGTGACAAAACCGTGATTTATGTTTGTTGTAGTTTAAAGATTATCCTATTGTGTTCTTGTTTCATCTGGAGAAGAAGATGTGTGTTTTTCCTTGGAAGATTTTTCATTGATTATGTTTGAATGGTTTTGTTGACAAAATACTCTCAATAGAGAACCGTGTTCAATCAGAAAAACCTTTTTCCTGACTCGTTTATTCCACCTTCCCGCTTTAGAGTGACGCCTAATTACTTGGTACGCTCACAGTAGGGACGTTCTCCCTATGCAGGACGATCTCTGAGCTCTCCTCACAGGTCACCTGATCTCTACTCACTACAGCCCATTAAAGCCCATTACAGTAAACGCCATGTTATCAACCCTCCATTACACATTACACTCTCATTCAGAAGGGATCATGGGACTGTAAATAACATGTACAGTTTATAAAGCAATGAGGTCTACTCTACTGTGTGTGTGTGTGTGTCTGTGTTTGTGTGTGTCTGTGTGTGTTTGTGTGTGTCTGTGTGTGTGTGTGTGTGTGTTTGTGTGTGTGTGTGTGTCTGTGCGTGTATGTGTGTGTGTGTGATGAAGAGTATAAATCCCTCTCACCAGTCTGCGTATCTCCCTCTCACACTCCCTCTTGATGCGGGTGATCTCCTCCTGGTGTACATGATAGACGGACCGTATCTCAGCAGCCTTGGTCTTGTCTGCCTGGACGGCCAAGTTCAGAGCTTCCTCCATCTGTCTCTTCATGCCCTTCAGCTCATAGATCTCCTGCTGTAGTCTGCTCCTGTCCCCCTCAAAACCACGCCTGGCCTCCTCACGCGCCTCCGCAAACATAGCCGTCTTCACCTGACAGGGAGGGTAGGTTACCCGGAGGTTAGAGTGGTGGACCAGTAACCAGAATGTCCGCCGTAGGTTCCCTGATGGACTGGACTGGCTACTGTCTGGCTGCTTGTATCAGAACATTACTAAAATCCACTACCACCTAAACATCTCCCAGGATGCTGCACTGCAGCTGAACCGGTGCTGTATCTAGCCTGTCCTGTGTGTGTATGTATCAGTGGTGTCCAGGGCCACCATTCTCTCCTGTTTGTGTGTATCAGTGGTGTCCAGGGGGCTCACATTCTCTCCTGTGTGTGTATCGATCAGTGGTGTCCAGGGGGCTTCCATTCTCTCCTGTGTGTGTGTATGTATCAGTGGTGTCCAGGGGGCTCCCATTCTCTCCTGTGTGTGAATGTATCAGTGGTGTCCAAGGGGCTCACATTCTCTCCTGTGTGTGTGTGTATCAGTGGTGTCCAGGGGGCTCCCATTCTCTCCTGTGTGTGAATGTATCAGTGGTGTCCAGGGCGCTCCCATTCTCTCCTGTGTGTGTGTGTGTATCAGTGGTGTCCAGGGTGACCATTCTCTCCTGTGAGTGTGTGTATCAATGGTGTCCAGGGGGCTCACATTCTCTCCTGTGTGTGTGTGTGTATCAGTGGTGTCCAGGGGGCTCCCATTCTCTCCTGTGTGTGTGTGTGTATCAGTGGTGTCCAGGGGGCTCACATTCTCTCCTGTGAGTGTGTGTATCAGTGGTGTCCAGGGGGCTCACATTCTCTCCTGTGTGTGTGTGTGTATCAGTGGTGTCCAGGGGGCTCCCATTCTCTCCTGTGTGTGTATGTATCAGTGGTGTCCAGGGGGCTCCCATTCTCTCCTGTGTGTGTGTGTATCAGTGGTGTCCAGGGGGCTCCCATTCTCTCCTGTGTGTGTGTATCAGTGGTGTCCAGGGGGCTCACATTCTCTCCTGTGTGTGTGTGTATCAGTGGTGTCCAGGGGGTTGGGAATAATATAAGACAGCAACAATATGAACTTCCGATTCTAATTTTGACAATGAAGTTGTATTGTATGGTACCTTGTCTGTGGATCCATCTCGCAGCGCATTAACCAGCGCCTGTAGTCTCTGGATCTCTCCGTCTTTGATCTTGATAACCCTCATCAGCTCCAGCTCGTGGGTCCGTAGCAGCGTCTCCCTGAGCCCCTGGAGCTCCTTAGTCTTTTCCTCGTGGAGCTTGGCCTTCAGCTCAGTCACCACCACTGTAGACTTGTGTTGCTCATGTCTCACCTCATGGCTCTTCTCTCTCTCCAGCTTACTAACCTAGAGAAAGAGAGAGAAAGAAAGAGAGAGACAGGGAGAGAGAGAGAGGGGGAGAGAGAGGGGGATGGACGGACGGAGAGAGAGTGAGAGAGAGAGAGTGAGAGAGAGGGTGACGGACAGAGAGAAAGCGAGAGAGAGAGAGAGAGAGTGAGAGAGAGAGAGAGAGAAACAGGGAGAGAGAGAGAGAGAGAGAGAGAGAGAGAGAGGAACAGGGAGAGAGAGATAGAGAGAGACAGACAGACAGACAGACAGACAGACAGACAGACAGACAGACAGACAGAGGGAGAGAGAGGGGGGGGGGGTAAGAGGGAGAGTGTGAAGTCTCATTCACTAGAGAAAACCTTGTCATGTCATGTCATTCCATACACTCATAGCCCAAGTTGAACAGACCTCTCTGTATGTCTAGTTTATAGACCAACAGAGAGAGATGGACGGACGGAGAAACACCAGACAGAGCAACATCAGACATCACAGACACTCACAGCCCAGCAGCAGAACCACTCAGAACACATTCGGTCAGATGGACTCGAGACAGTGTTCTGAAATGCTGAAATGCCCCGAGGATTCATACTGTGCTGTCACTTTAGATGAGGGAGATCCATTGTTAGAGTAGGTTGTAGAGATTGGAGGTCGGGTCGGGTCTACTGATTTTGTACACTGCTGCTACTTGCTGTTTATTGTCTATGCATAGTCACTTCACCCCTACCTACATGTAGAAATGAGCTCAACTAACCTGTACCCCTGCAACACTGACTCAGTACAAATACCCCGTATAGAGCCTCGTTATTCTTATTTTATTGTTACTTTTTATTTTAGTCTACTTGGTAATTATTTTCTTAACTCTTTCTTGAACTGCACTGTTGGTTAAGGGCTTGTAAATACGCATTTCACGGTAAAGTCTACACGTGTTGTATTCAGCACATGTGACAGATAAAGTTTGATTTGACTTGATATCTAGCCTACATGCAGAGGAGTTCCCACTGGCTCTAAGTCATACTACATAGTACGTATCCCCCTGACCCCTCCTGACTTGAAATCTAGCCTACATGCAGAGGAGTTCCCACTGGCTCTAAGTCATACTACATAGTACGTATCCCCCTGACCCCTCCTGACTTGATATCTAGCCTACATGCAGAGGAGTTCCCACTGGCTCTAAGTCATACTACATAGTACGTATCCCCCTGACCCCTCCTGACTTGAAATCTAGCCTACATGCAGAGGAGTTCCCACTGGCTCTAAGTCATACTACATAGTACGTATCCCCCTGACCCCTCCTGACTTGATATCTAGCCTACATGCAGAGGAGTTCCCACTGGCTCTAAGTCATACTACATAGTACGTATCCCCCTGACCCCTCCTGACTTGATATCTAGCCTACATGCAGAGGAGTTCCCACTGGCTCTAAGTCATACTACATAGGACGTGTCCCCCTAGTAACCCACAGGTTTATTTGGGGTCATATTGAGTCTCTCCACTTTAACACTGACTGACAGGTGCTGCTCCAGGCACACCAAACACAAATAGCCCTCCACCAGAACGGACCACTACAGAGGAGCCAATGTACTGTATGCATGGCTAGACAAACAACAGATTACAGAGTACTAATGGGAGGTGGGATGGAGGGAGGGACTAATGTACTGTATGCATGGCTAGACAAACAACAGATTACAGAGTACTAATGGGATGGAGGGAGGGACTAATGTACTGTATGCATGGCTAGACAAACAACAGATTACAGAGTACTAATGTAAGATGGGATGGAGGGAGGGACTAATGTACTGTATGCATGGCTAGACAAACAACAGATTACAGAGTACTAATGGAAGATGGGATGGAGGGAGGAGCCAATGTACTGTATGTATGGCTAGACAAACAACAGATTACAGAGTACTAATGGGAGGTGGGAGGGACTAATGTACTGTATGCATGGCTAGACAAACAACAGATTACAGAGTACTAATGGGAGGAGGGAGGGACTAATGTACTGTATGCATGGCTAGACAAACAACAGATTACAGAGTACTAATGGAAGATGGGATGGAGGGAGGGACTAATGTACTGTATGCATGGCTAGACAAACAACAGATTACAGAGTACTAATGTAAGATGGGATGGAGGGAGGGACTAATGTACTGTATGCATGGCTAGACAAACAACAGATTACAGAGTACTAATGGGAGGAGGGAGGGACTAATGTACTGTATGCATGGCTAGACAAACAACAGATTACAGAGTACTAATGGGAGGAGGGAGGGACTAATGTACTGTATGCATGGCTAGACAAACAACAGATTACAGAGTACTAATGGGAGGAGGGAGGGACTAATGTACTGTATGCATGGCTAGACAAACAACAGATTACAGAGTACTAATGGAAGATGGGATGGAGGGTGGGACTAATGGGAGGTGGGAGGGAGGGTGTGACTAATGGGAGGAGGGAGGGAGGGAGGGTGTGACTAATGGGAGGAGGGAGGGAGGGAGGGTGTGACTAATGGGAGGAGGGAGGGAGGGTGTGTCTAATGGGAGGAGGGAGGGAGTGAGGGTGTGACTAATGGGAGGAGGGAGGGAGGGAGGGTGTGACTAATGGGAGGAGGGAGGGAGGGTGTGACTAATGGGAGGAGGGAGGGAGGGAGGGTGTGACTAATGGGAGGAGGGAGGGAGTGAGGGTGTGACTAATGGGAGGAGGGAGGGGAGGGAGGGTGTGACTAATGGGAGGAGGGAGGGAGGGAGGGAGGGTGTGACTAATGGGAGGAGGGAGGGAGGGAGGGTGTGACTAATGGGAGGAGGGGGAGGGAGGGAGGGTGTGACTAATGGGAGGAGGGAGGGAGGGAGGGTGTGACTAATGGGAGGAGGGAGGGAGGGTGTGACTAATGGGAGGAGGGAGGGAGTGAGGGTGTGACTAATGGGAGGAGGGAGGGGAGGGTGTGACTAATGGGAGGAGGGAGGGAGTGAGGGTGTGACTAATGGGAGGAGGGAGGGAGTGAGGGTGTGACTAATGGGAGGAGGGAGGGAGTGAGGGTGTGACTAATGGGAGGAGGGAGGGAGTGAGGGTGTGACTAATGGGAGGAGGGAGGGGGAGGGAGGGAGGGTGTGACTAATGGGAGGAGGGAGGGAGGGAGGGTGTGACTAATGGGAGGAGGGAGGGAGGGTGTGACTAATGGGAGGAGGGAGGGAGGGAGGGTGTGACTAATGGGAGGAGGGAGGGGGAGGGTGTGACTAATGGGAGGAGGGAGGGAGGGAGGGTGTGACTAATGGGAGGAGGGAGGGAGGGGTGTGACTAATGGGAGGAGGGAGGGAGGGAGGGTGTGACTAATGGGAGGAGGGAGGGAGGGAGGGTGTGACTAATGGGAGGAGGGAGGGAGGGAGGGGTGGCTAATGAGAGGAGGGGGAGGGAGGGAGGGTGTGACTAATGGGAGGAGGGAGGGATGGAGGGTGTGACTAATGGGAGGAGGGAGGGAGGGTGTGATTAATGGGAGGAGGGAGGGAGTGAGGGTGTGACTAATGGGAGGAGGGAGGGAGGGAGGGTGTGACTAATGGGAGGAGGGAGGGAGTGAGGGTGTGACTAATGGGAGGAGGGAGGGAGTGAGGGTGTGACTAATGGGAGGAGGGAGGGAGTGAGGGTGTGACTAATGGGAGGAGGGAGGGAGTGAGGGTGTGACTAATGGGAGGAGGGAGGGAGTGAGGGTGTGACTAATGGGAGGAGGGAGGGAGGGAGGGTGTGACTAATGGGAGGAGGGAGGGAGGGAGGGTGTGACTAATGGGAGGAGGGAGGGAGTGAGGGTGTGACTAATGGGAGGAGGGAGGGAGGGTGTGACTAATGGGAGGAGGGAGGGAGGAGGGTGTGACTAATGGGAGGAGGGAGGGAGGGAGGGTGTGACTAATGGGAGGAGGGAGGGAGTGAGGGTGTGACTAATTGGAGGAGGGAGGGAGGGTGTGACTAATGGGAGGAGGGAGGGAGGGTGTGACTAATGGGAGGAGGGAGGGAGTGAGGGTGTGACTAATGGGAGGAGGGAGGGTGTGACTAATGGGAGGAGGGAGGGAGGGAGGGAGGGTGTGACTAATGGGAGGAGGGAGTGACTAATGGGAGAGAGTGACTAATGGGAGGGAGGGTGTGACTAATGGGAGAGAGTGACTAATGGGAGGGAGAGAGGGGGAGAGGGTGAGGGAGGGTTTGACTAATGGGAGAGAGTGACTAATGGGAGGGAGGATGTGACTAATGGGAGGGAGGGGTGACTAATGGGAGGGAGGATGTGACTAATGGGAAGGAGGGAGTGACTAATGGGAGGCAGTGACTAATGGGAGGGAGAGAGGGGGGTGAGGGCGAGGGAGGGTGGGAGGGAGGGTGGGTGGGAGGGGTGTGACGGAGGGGTGTGACTTCTCTTCTCCAGGGCAGACCTAAAGATAGTCTCAATTAAACCATTGGCACACATTCATTCACACATTCATTATTTTAACCTTTATTTAACTAGGCAAGTCAGTTAAGAACAAATTCTTATTTACAATGACGGCCTAGGAACAGTGTACACCCGAACTGCCTTGTTCAGGGGCAGAACGACAGATTTTTACCTTGTCAGCTCGGGGATTCGATCTTGCAACCTTTACGGTTACTAGTCCAACGTTTTAATCACTAGGCTACCTGCCGCCCGATTCTACATGGTTGGATTGGTCTACAGATGTAATAGCTGTATCCTCTGTTAGTCTGCAGATGTTATAACTATCCTCTGCTAGTCTACAGATGTTATAACTGTATCCTCTGTTAGTCTACAGATGTTATAACTATCCTCTGCTAGTCTACAGATGTTATAACTGTATCCTCTGTTAGTCTACAGATGTTATAACTATCCTCTGTTAGTCTACAGATGTTATAACTATGCTCTGTTAGTCTACAGATGTTATAACTATGCTCTGTTAGTCTACAGATGTTATAACTGTATCCTCTGTTAGTCTACAGATGTTATAAATATCCTCTGTTGGTCTACAGATGTTATAACTGTATCCTCTGTTAGTCTGCAGATGTTATAAATATCCTCTGTTGGTCTACAGATGTTATAACTATCCTCTGTTAGTCTGCAGATGTTATAACTGTATCCTCTGTTAGTCTACAGATGTTATAACTGTATCCTCTGTTAGTCTACAGATGTTATAACTATCCTCTGCTAGTCTACAGATGTTATAACTATGCTCTGTTAGTCTCCAGATGTTATAACTATGCTCTGTTAGTCTACAGATGTTATAACTATCCTCTGTTAGTCTACAGATAACTAAGCTCTCATCCAGCAAGGCCATGTAAACCAGTATAAATCCCGTCCCTGTCTGTAGAGTCTACAGGCCATGTAAACCAGTATAACTCCTGTCTGTAGAGTCTACAGGCCATGTAAACCAGTATAACTCCTGTCTTTAGAGTCTACAGGCCATGTCAACCAGCATAACTCCTGTCTGTAGGGTCTACAGGCCATGTAAACCAGTATAACTCCTGTCTGTAGATTCTACAGGCCATGTAAACCAGCATAACTCCTGTCTGTAGATTCTACAGGCCATGTAAACCAGCATAACTCCTGTCTGTAGAGTCTACAGGCCATGTAAACCAGCATAACTCCTGTCCCTGTCTGTAGAGTCTACAGGCCATGTAAACCAGCATAACTCCTGTCTGTAGAGTCTACAGGCCATGTAAACCAGCATAACTCCTGTCCCTGTCTGTAGAGTCTACAGGCCATGTAAACCAGCATAACTCCTGTCTGTAGAGTCTACAGGCCATGTAAACCAGCATAACTCCTGTCTGTAGAGTCTACAGGCCATGTAAACCAGTATAACTCATGTCCCTGTCTGTAGAGTCTACAGGCCATGTAAACCAGTATAACTCCTGTCTGTAGAGTCTACAGGCCATGTAAACCAGTATAACTCCTGTCTGTAGAGTCTACAGGCCATGTAAACCAGTATAACTCCTGTGTGTAGAGTCTACAGGCCATGTAAACCAGCATAACTCCTGTCCCTGTCTGTAGAGTCTACAGGCCATGTAAACCAGCATAACTCCTGTCCCTGTCTGTAGGGTCTACAGGCCATGTAAACCAGTATAACTCCTGTCTGTAGAGTCTACAGGCCATGTAAACCAGTATAACTCCTGTCCCTGTCTGTAGAGTCTACAGGCCATGTAAACCAGTATAACTCCTGTCTGTAGGGTCTACAGGCCATGTAAACCAGTATAACTCCTGTCTGTAGAGTCTACAGGCCATGTAAACCAGTATAACTCCTGTCCCTGTCTGTAGAGTCTACAGGCCATGTAAACCAGCATAACTCCTGTCTGTAGAGTCTACAGGCCATGTAAACCAGTATAACTCCTGTCTGTAGAGTCTACAGGCCATGTAAAACAGTATAACTCCTGTCTGTAGAGTCTACAGGCCATGTAAACCAGTATAACTCCTGTCTGTAGGGTCTACAGGCCATGTAAACATATGGTTTACATATGCTCTCTCTAATTCTCTCTTTCTTTCTCTCTCTCTCGGAGGACCTGAGCCCTAGGACCGTGCCCCAGGACTACCTGACATGATGACTCCTTGCTGTCCCCAGTCCACCTGACTGTGCTGCTGCTCCAGTTGCAACTGTTCTGCCTTATTATTATTCGACCATGCTGGTCATTTATGAACATTTGAACATCTTGGTCATGTTCTGTTATAATCTCTACCCGGCACAGCCAGAAGAGGACTGGCCACCCCACATAGCCTGGTTCCTCTCTAGGTTTCTTCCTAGGTTTTGGCCTTTCTAGGGAGTTTTTCCTAGCCACCGTGCTTTTACACCTGCATTGTTTGCTGTTTGGGGTTTTAGGCTGGGTTTCTGTACAGCACTTTGAGATATCAGCTGATGTACGAAGGGCTATATAAATAAATTTGATTTGATTTGATGTAAACCAGTATAACTCCTGTCCCTGTCTGTAGAGTCTACAGGCCATGTAAACCAGTATAACTCCTGTCTGTAGAGTCTACAGGCCATGTAAACCAGTATAACTCCTGTCTGTAGAGTCTACAGGCCATGTAAACCAGCATAACTCATGTCCCTGTCTGTAGAGTCTACAGGCCATGTAAACCAGTATAACTCCTGTCTGTAGAGTCTACAGGCCATGTAAACCAGTATAACTCCTGTCTGTAGAGTCTACAGGCCATGTAAACCAGTATGACTCCTGTCTGTAGAGTCTACAGGCCATGTAAACCAGCATAACTCATGTCCCTGTCTGTAGAGTCTACAGGCCATGTAAACCAGTATAACTCCTGTCTGTAGAGTCTACAGGCCATGTAAACCAGTATAACTCCTGTGTAAGTCGCTCTGGATAAGAGCGTCTGCTAAATGACTTAAATGTAAATGATGTAAATGTAGAGTCTACAGGCCATGTAAACCAGTATAACTCCTGTCCCTGTCTGTAGAGTCTACAGGCCATGTAAACCAGTATAACTCCTGTCCCTGTCTGTAGAGTCTACAGGCCATGTAAACCAGTATAACTCCTGTCTGTAGAGTCTACAGGCCATGTAAACCAGTATAACTCCTGTCTGTAGAGTCTACAGGCCATGTAAACCAGCATAACTCATGTCCCTGTCTGTAGAGTCTACAGGCCATGTAAACCAGTATAACTCCTGTCTGTAGAGTCTACAGGCCATGTAAACCAGTATAACTCCTGTCTGTAGAGTCTACAGGCCATGTAAACCAGTATGACTCCTGTCTGTAGAGTCTACAGGCCATGTAAACCAGCATAACTCATGTCCCTGTCTGTAGAGTCTACAGGCCATGTAAACCAGTATAACTCCTGTCTGTAGAGTCTACAGGCCATGTAAACCAGTATAACTCCTGTGTAAGTCGCTCTGGATAAGAGCGTCTGCTAAATGACTTAAATGTAAATGATGTAAATGTAGAGTCTACAGGCCATGTAAACCAGTATAACTCCTGTCCCTGTCTGTAGAGTCTACAGGCCATGTAAACCAGTATAACTCCTGTCCCTGTCTGTAGAGTCTACAGGCCATGTAAACCAGTATAACTCCTGTCTGTAGAGTCTACAGGCCATGTAAACCAGTATAACTCCTGTCTGTAGAGTCTACAGGCCATGTAAACCAGTATAACTCCTGTCTGTAGAGTCTACAGGCCATGTAAACCAGTATAACTCCTGTCTGTAGGGTCTACAGGCCATGTAAACCAGTATAACTCCTGTCTATAGAGTCTACAGGCCATGTAAACCAGTATAACTCCTGTCCCTGTCTGTAGAGTCTACAGGCCATGTAAACCAGTATAACTCCTGTCTGTAGAGTCTACAGGCCATGTAAACCAGCATAACTCCTGTCCCTGTCTGTAGAGTCTACAGGCCATGTAAACCAGCATAACTCCTGTCCCTGTCTGTAGGGTCTACAGGCCATGTAAACCAGTATAACTCCTGTCTGTAGGGTCTACAGGCCATGTAAACCAGTATAACTCCTGTCCCTGTCTGTAGAGTCTACAGGCCATGTAAACCAGTATAACTCCTGTCTGTAGAGTCTACAGGCCATGTAAACCAGCATAACTCCTGTCTGTAGAGTCTACAGGCCATGTAAACCAGCATAACTCCTGTCCCTGTCTGTAGGGTCTACAGGCCATGTAAACCAGCATAACTCCTGTCTGTAGAGTCTACAGGCCATGTAAACCAGTATAACTCCTGTCCCTGTCTGTAGAGTCTACAGGCCATGTAAACCAGTATAACTCCTGTCTGTAGAGTCTACAGGCCATGTAAACCAGCATAACTCCTGTCCCTGTCTGTAGGGTCTACAGGCCATGTAAACCAGCATAACTCCTGTCCCTGTCTGTAGAGTCTACAGGCCATGTAAACCAGTATAACTCCTGTCCCTGTCTGTAGGGTCTACAGGCCATGTAAACCAGTATAACTCCTGTCTGTAGAGTCTACAGGCCATGTAAACCAGTATAACTCCTGTCTGTAGAGTCTACAGGCCATGTAAACCAGTATAACTCCTGTCCCTGTCTGTAGAGTCTACAGGCCATGTAAACCAGTATAACTCCTGTCTGTAGAGTCTACAGGCCATGTAAACCAGCATAACTCCTGTCCCTGTCTGTAGAGTCTACAGGCCATGTAAACCAGCATAACTCCTGTCCCTGTCTGTAGGGTCTACAGGCCATGTAAACCAGTATAACTCCTGTCTGTAGGGTCTACAGGCCATGTAAACCAGTATAACTCCTGTCCCTGTCTGTAGAGTCTACAGGCCATGTAAACCAGTATAACTCCTGTCGGTAGAGTCTACAGGCCATGTAAACCAGCATAACTCCTGTCTGTAGAGTCTACAGGCCATGTAAACCAGCATAACTCCTGTCCCTGTCTGTAGGGTCTACAGGCCATGTAAACCAGCATAACTCCTGTCTGTAGAGTCTACAGGCCATGTAAACCAGTATAACTCCTGTCCCTGTCTGTAGAGTCTACAGGCCATGTAAACCAGTATAACTCCTGTCTGTAGAGTCTACAGGCCATGTAAACCAGCATAACTCCTGTCCCTGTCTGTAGGGTCTACAGGCCATGTAAACCAGCATAACTCCTGTCCCTGTCTGTAGAGTCTACAGGCCATGTAAACCAGTATAACTCCTGTCCCTGTCTGTAGAGTCTACAGGCCATGTAAACCAGCATAACTCCTGTCCCTGTCTGTAGAGTCTACAGGCCATGTAAACCAGTATAACTCCTGTCCCTGTCTGTAGGGTCTACAGGCCATGTAAACCAGTATAACTCCTGTCTGTAGAGTCTATAGGCCATGTAAACCAGCATAACTCCTGTCCCTGTCTGTAGAGTCTACAGGCCATGTAAACCAGTATAACTCCTGTCCCTGTCTGTAGGGTCTACAGGCCATGTAAACCAGTATAACTCCTGTCTGTAGAGTCTACAGGCCATGTAAACCAGTATAACTCCTGTATGTAGAGTCTACAGGCCATGTAAACCAGCATAACTCATGTCTGTAGAGTCTACAGGCCATGTAAACCAGTATAACTCCTGTCTGTAGAGTCTACAGGCCATGTAAACCAGCATAACTCCTGTCTGTAGAGTCTACAGGCCATGTAAACCAGCATAACTCCTGTCTGTAGAGTCTACAAGCCATGTAAACCAGTATAACTCCTGTCCCTGTCTGTAGAGTCTACAGGCCATGTAAACCAGTATAACTCCTGTCTGTAGAGTCTACAGGCCATGTAAACCAGCATAACTCCTGTCTGTAGAGTCTACAAGCCATGTAAACGAGTATAACTCCTGTCTGTAGAGTCTACAGGCCTATATATTAGTTTGTAACAGTTCCAGCCATATGGCCTCCAAGCTTTGCCCCTCAAGTCTCCCTGAGAGCCTTGGCAGCTTCAAAGTAATGATGAATGATATCTGTCTGTCTGTCTGTCTGTCTGTCTGTCTGTCTGTCTGTCTGTCTGTCTGTCTGTCTGTCTGTCTGTCTGTCTGTCTGTCTGTCTGTCTGTCTGTCTGTCTTTCTTTTCATTCTGTCTGTCTGTCTTTCTGTCTGTCTGTCTGTCTGTCTGTCAAGCCGTCCTAAAATGGACTTTTCACTCAGCAGGCCATACCGCTGAGTGAAAACTGAAAACCCCCAACCTCACTGTAGCTCTAACAGAGAAGCATCCATTTGACATGAGATGACATACAGGCTGTCATCAGGCCTCAGTGAGTTATGACCGTCTGGCCATGCAGCAGTGTTGCAGTGCAGGATGGGGGATAGTTCAGTACGTGTGGCCAGTCTGGCCGGAGGGCCATGGTGTCACCCCATGTGTGTCCTATAGGTACGTGTGGTCTAGCCAGAGGGCCATGGTGTCACCCCATGTGTGTCCTATAGGTACGTGTGGTCTAGCCAGAGGGCCATGGTGTCACCCCGTGTGTGTCCTATAGGTACGTGTGGTCTAGCCAGAGGGCCATGGTGTCACCCCATGTGTGTCCTATAGGTACGTGTGGCCAGTCTAGCTGGAGGGCCATGGTGTCACCCCATGTGTGTCCTATAGGTACGTGTGGCCAGTCTAGCCGGAGGGCCATGGTGTCACCCCATGTGTGTCCTATAGGTACGTGTGCAAGTCTGGCCGGAGGGCCATGGTGTCACCCCATGTGTGTCCTATAGGTACGTGTGGCCAGTCTGGCCGGAGGGCCATGGTGTCACCCCATGTGTGTCCTATAGGTACGTGTGGCCAGTCTAGCAGGAGGGCCATGGTGTCACCCCATGTGTGTCCTATAGGTACGTGTGGCCAGTCTAGCCGGAGGGCCATGGTGTCACCCCATGTGTGTCCTATAGGTACGTGTGGCCAGTCTGGCCGGAGGGCCATGGTGTCACCCCATGTGTGTCCTATAGGTACGTGTGGCAGTCTGGCCGGAGGGCCATGGTGTCACCCCATGTGTGTCCTATAGGTACGTGTGGCAGTCTGGCCGGAGGGCCATGGTGTCACCCCATGTGTGTCCTATAGGTACGTGTGCAAGTCTGGCCGGAGGGCCATGGTGTCACCCCATGTGTGTCCTATAGGTACGTGTGGCCAGTCTGGCCGGAGGGCCATGGTGTCACCCCATGTGTGTCCTATAGGTACGTGTGGCCAGTCTAGCAGGAGGGCCATGGTGTCACCCCATGTGTGTCCTATAGGTACGTGTGGCCAGTCTGGCCGGAGGGCCATGGTGTCACCCCATGTGTGTCCTATAGTTACGTGTGGCAGTCTGGCCGGAGGGCCATGGTGTCACCCCATGTGTGTCCTATAGGTACGTGTAGCAGTCTGGCCGGAGGGCCATGGTGTCACCCCATGTGTGTCCTATAGGTACGTGTGGCCAGTCTGGCCGGAGGGCCATGGTGTCACCCCATGTGTGTCCTATAGGTACGTGTGGCCAGTCTAGCCGGAGGGCCATGGTGTCACCCCATGTGTGTCCTATAGGTACGTGTGGTCTAGCCAGAGGGCCAGGGTGTCACCCCATGTGTGTCCTATAGGTACGTGTGCAAGTCTGGCCGGAGGGCCATGGTGTCACCCCATGTGTGTCCTATAGGTACGTGTGGCCAGTCTGGCCGGAGGGCCATGGTGTCACCCCATGTGTGTCCTATAGGTACGTGTGGCAGTCTGGCCGGAGGGCCATGGTGTCACCCCATGTGTGTCCTATAGGTACGTGTGGCCAGTCTAGCCGGAGGGCCATGGTGTCACCCCATGTGAGTCCTATAGGTACGTGTGGCCAGTCTAGCCGGAGGGCCATGGTGTCACCCCATGTGTGTCCTATAGGTACGTGTGGCCAGTCTGGCCGGAGGGCCATGGTGTCAACCCATGTGTGTCCTATAGGTACGTGTGGCAGTCTAGCCGGAGGGCCATGGTGTCACCCCATGTGTGTCCTATAGGTACGTGTGGCCAGTCTAGCCAGAGGGCCATGGTGTCACCCCATGTGTGTCCTATAGGTACGTGTGGTCTAGCCAGAGGGCCATGGTGTCACCCCATGTGTGTCCTATAGCTACGTGTGGCCAGTCTAGCCGGAGGGCCATGGTGTCACCCCATGTGTGTCCTATAGGTACGTGTGGTCTAGCCAGAGGGCCATGGTGTCACCCCATGTGTGTCCTATAGGTACGTGTGGTCTAGCCAGAGGGCCATGGTGTCACCCCATGTGTGTCCTATAGGTACGTGTGGCCAGTCTGGCCGGAGGGCCATGGTGTCACCCCATGTGTGTCCTATAGGTACGTGTGGCCAGTCTGGCCGGAGGGCCATGGTGTCACCCCATGTGTGTCCTATAGGTGAGCCAGTCATCCGTTAAATTAATTACGCCCAACAGAGAAGACCACACATACTGTAAAGCATAAACACTTTACAGTATATACAGTAATTACGGAAGATTTTACCGAATGAAACACATTTATGCAGTAAATGATATTGTCACTACTAGGTCAAAATAATAGGTAGAAATACTGTAATAGTAATAATAATACTACCATTATATTATACACCGATATACTGTAATAATACTACTACTAATGTATTATATACTGGTATACTGTAATATTAATACTACTAATGTATTATATACTGGTATACTGTAATAATACTATTACTAATATATTATATACTGGTATACTGTAATATTAATACTACTAATATATTATATACCGGTATACTCTAATAATACTACTCCTAATATAATATATACTGGTATACTGTAATATTAATACTACTAAACCTGTTATATCATACATCCTGTTATCTATAACTAAACCTGTTATATCATACAGCCTGTTATATCATACAGCCTGTTATCTATAACTAAACCTGTTATATCATACAGCCTGTTATATCATACAGCCTGTTATATCATACAGCCTGTTATCTATAACTAAACCTGTTATATCATACAGCCTGTTATCTATAACTAAACCTGTTATATCATACAGCCTGTTATCTATAACTAAACCTGTTATATCATACAGCCTGTTATCTATAACTAAACCTGTTATATCATACAGCCTGTTATATCATACAGCCTGTTATCTATAACTAAACCTGTTATATCATACAGCCTGTTATCTATAACTAAACCTGTTATATCATACAGCCTGTTATATCATACAGCCTGTTATCTATAACTAAACCTGTTATATCATACAGCCTGTTATCTATAACTAAACCTGTTATATCATACAGCCTGTTATCTATAACTAAACCTGTTATATCATACAGCCTGTTATCTATAACTAAACCTGTTATATCAAACAGCCTGTTATATCATACAGCCTGTTATCTATAACTAAACCTGTTATATCATACAGCCTGTTATCTATAACTAAACCTGTTATATCATAAAGCCTGTTATCTATAACTAAACCTGTTATATCATACAGCCTGTTATCTATAACTAAACCTGTTATATCATACAGCCTGTTATATCATACAGCCTGTTATCTATAACTAAACCTGTTATATCATACAGCCTGTTATCTATAACTAAACCTGTTATATCATACAGCCTGTTATCTATAACTAAACCTGTTATATCATACAGCCTGTTATCTATAACTAAACCTGTTATATCATACAGCCTGTTATCTATATAAACCTGTTAAACCTGTTATATCATACAGCCTGTTATCTATAACTAAACCTGTTATATCATACAGCCTGTTATCTATAACTAAACCTGTTATATCATACAGCCTGTTATCTATAACTAAACCTGTTATATCATACAGCCTGTTATCTATAACTAAACCTGTTATATCATACAGCCTGTTATATCACAAAGCCTGTTATATCATACAGCCTGTTATCTATAACTAAACCTGTTATATCATACAGCCTGCTCTACAATATATAACTAAACCTGTTATCTATAACTAAACCTGTTATCTATAACTAAACCTGTTATATCATACAGCCTGTTATATCATACAGCCTGTTATATCATACAGCCTGTTATCTATAACTAAACCTGTTATATCATACAGCCTGTTATATCATACAGCCTGTTATCTATAACTAAACCTGTTATATCATACAGCCTGTTATATCATACAGCCTGTTATATCATACAGCCTGTTATCTATAACTAAACCTGTTATATCATACAGCCTGTTATATCATACAGCCTGTTATCTATAACTAAACCTGTTATATCATACAGCCTGTTATCTATAACTAAACCTGTTATATCATACAGCCTGTTATATCATACAGCCTGTTATCTATAACTAAACCTGTTATATCATACAGCCTGTTATCTATAACTAAACCTGTTATATCATACAGCCTGTTATATCACAAAGCCTGTTATATCATACAGCCTGTTATCTATAACTAAACCTGTTATATCATACAGCCTGTTATCTATAACTAAACCTGTTATACTAAACCTGTTATATCATATCAGCCTGTTATATCATACAGCCTGTTATCTATAACTAAACCTGTTATATCATACAGCCTGTTATCAATATATAACTAAACCTGTTTATATAATAAGCCTGTTATCTATAACTAAACCTGTTACCTGTTATCTATAACTAAACCTGTTATATCATACAGCCTGTTATCTATAACTAAACCTGTTATATCATACAGCCTGTTCTCTATAACTAAACCTGTTATATCATACAGCCTGTTATCTATAACTAAACCTGTTATATCATACAGCCTGTTATCTATAACTAAACCTGTTATATCATACAGCCTGTTATCTATAACTAAACATGTTATATCATACAGCCTGTTATCTATAACTAAACCTGTTATATCATACAGCCTGTTATATCATACAGCCTGTTATCTATATAACTAAACCTGTTATCTATAACATAAAGCCTGTTATATCATACAGCCTGTTATCTATAACTAAACCTGTTATATCATACAGCCTGTTATCTATAACTAAACCTGTTATATCATACAGCCTGTTATCTATAACTAAACCTGTTATATCATACAGCCTGTTATCTATAACTAAACCTGTTATATCATACAGCCTGTTATCTATAACTAAACCTGTTATATCATACAGCCTGTTATATCATACAGCCTGTTATATCATACAGCCTGTTATCTATAACTAAACCTGTTATATCATACAGCCTGTTATATCATACAGCCTGTTATCTATAACTAAACCTGTTATATCATACAGCCTGTTATATCATACAGCCTGTTATCTATAACTAAACCTGTTATATCATACAACCTGTTATATCATACAGCCTGTTATATCATACAGCCTGTTATCTATAACTAAACCTGTTATATCATACAGCCTGTTATATCATACAGCCTGTTATCTATAACTAAACCTGTTATATCATACAGCCTGTTATCTATAACTAAACCTGTTATATCATACAGCCTGTTATCTATAACTAAACCTGTTATATCATACAGCCTGTTATCTATAACTAAACCTGTTATATCATACAGCCTGTTATCTATCTAAACACCTGTTATATCATACAGCCTGTTATCTATAACTAAACCTGTTATATCATAAGCCTGTTATATCATACAGCCTGTTATCTATAATAAACCTGTTATATCATACAGCCTGTTATATCATACAGCCTGTTATCTATAACTAAACCTGTTATATCATACTAAACCTGTTATATCATACAGCCTGTTATATCATACAGCCTGTTATCTATAACTGAACCTGTTATATCATACAGCCTGTTATATCATACAACCTGTTATCTATAACTAAACCTGTTATATCATACAGCCTGTTATCTATAACTAAACCTGTTATATCATACAGCCTGTTATCTATAACTAAACCTGTTATATCATACAGCCTGTTATCTATAACTAAACCTGTTATATCATACAGCCTGTTATCTATAACTAAACCTGTTATATCATACAGCCTGTTATCTATAACTAAACCTGTTATATCATACAGCCTGTTATCTATAACTAAACCTGTTATATCATACAGCCTGTTATCTATAACTAAAGCCTGTTATATCATACAGCCTGTTATCTATAACTAAACCTGTTATATCATACAGCCTGTTATCTATAACTAAACCTGTTATATCATACAGCCTGTTATCTATAACTAAACCTGTTATATCATACAGCCTGTTATATCATACAGCCTGTTATCTATAACTAAACAGCCTGTTATCTATAACTAAACCTGTTATATCATACAGCCTGTTATCTATAACTAAACCTGTTATATCATACAGCCTGTTATATCATACAGCCTGTTATCTATAACTAAACCTGTTATATCATACAGCCTGTTATCTATAACTAAACCTGTTATATCATACAGCCTGTTATCTATAACTAAACCTGTTATATCATACAGCCTGTTATATCATACAGCCTGTTATCTATAACTAAACCTGTTATATCATACAGCCTGTTATCTATAACTAAACCTGTTATATCATACAGCCTGTTATATCATACAGCCTGTTATCTATAACTAAACCTGTTATATCATACAGCCTGTTATCTATAATAAATCATAGCCTGTTATATCATACAGCCTGTTGTATCATACAGCCTGTTATCTATAACTAAACCTGTTATATCATACAGCCTGTTATCTATAACTAAACCTGTTATATCATACAGCCTGTTATCTATAACTAAACCTGTTATATCATACAACCTGTTATCTATAACTAAACCTGTTATATCATACAGCCTGTTATATCATACAGCCTGTTATCTATAACTAAACCTGTTATCTATAACTAAACCTGTTATATCATACAGCCTGTTATCTATAACTAAACCTGTTATATCATACAGCCTGTTATCTATAACTAAACCTGTTATATCATACAGCCTATTATATCATACAGCCTGTTATATCATACAGCCTGTTATCTATAACTAAACCTGTTATATCATACAGTCTGTTATCTATAACTAAACCTGTTATATCATACAGTCTGTTATCTATAACTAAACCTGTTATATCATACAGCCTGTTATATCATACAGCCTGTTATCTATAACTAAACCTGTTATATCATACAGCCTGTTATATCATACAGCCTGTTATCTATAACTAAACCTGTTATATCATACAGCCTGTTATCTATAACTAAACCTGTTATATCACACAGCCTGTTATCTATAACTAAACCTGTTATATCATACAGCCTGTTATCTATAACTACACCTGTTATATCATACAGCCTGTTATCTATAACTAAACCTGTTATATCATACAGCCTGTTATATCATACAGCCTGTTATCTATAACTACACCTGTTATATCATACAGCCTGTTATCTATAACTAAACCTGTTATATCATACAGCCTGTTATATCAAACAGCCTGTTATATCATACAGCCTGTTATCTATAACTAAACCTGTTATATCACACAGCCTGTTATATCATACAGCCTGTTATCTATAACTAAACCTGTTATATCATACAGCCTGTTATATCATACAGCCTTTTATCTATAACTAAACCTGTTATATCATACAGCCTGTATACTCATATGTTATATCATACAGCCTGTTATATCATACAGCCTTTTATCTATAACTAAACCTGTTATATCATACAGCCTGTTATCTATAACTAAACCTGTTATATCATACAGCCTGTTATATCATACAGCCTGTTATCTATAACTACACCTGTTATATCATACAACCTGTTATCTATAACTAAACCTGTTATATCATACAGCCTGTTATCTATAACTAAACCTGTTATGTTATCTATAACTAAACCTGTTATCTATAACTAAACCTGTTATATCATACAGCCTGTTATCTATAACTAAACCTGTTATATCATACAGCCTGTTATATCAAACAGCCTGTTATATCATACAGCCTGTTATCTATAACTAAACCTGTTATATCATACAGCCTGTTATCTATAAGCCTAAACCTGTTATACTAAACCTGTTATATCATACAGCCTGTTATCATACTAAGCCTGTTATCTATAACCTGTTATATCATACAGCCTGTTATATCATACAGCCTGTTATCTATAACTAAACCTGTTATATCATACAGCCTGTTATCTATAACTAAACCTGTTATATATCTGTTATAACTAAACCTGTTATATCACACAGCCTGTTATATCATACAGCCTGTTATCTATAACTAAACCTGTTATATCATACAGCCTGTTATATCATACAGCCTTTTATCTATAACTAAACCTGTTATATCATACAGCCTGTTATATCATACAGCCTGTTATATCATACAGCCTTTTATCTATAACTAAACCTGTTATATCATACAGCCTGTTATCTATAACTAAACCTGTTATATCATACAGCCTGTTATATCATACAGCCTGTTATCTATAACTACACCTGTTATATCATACAACCTGTTATCTATAACTAAACCTGTTATATCATACAGCCTGTTATATTATACAGCATGTTATCTATAACTAAACCTGTTATCTATAACTAAACCTGTTATATCATACAGCCTGTTATCTATAACTAAACCTGTTATATCATACAGCCTGTTATCTATAACTAAACCTGTTATATCATACAGCCTGTTATCTATAACTAAACCTGTTATATCATACAGCCTGTTATCTATAACTAAACCTGTTATATCACACAGCCTGTTATCTATAACTAAACCTGTTATATCATACAGCCTGTTATCTATAACTAAACCTGTTATATCATACAGCCTGTTATCTATAACTAAACCTGTTATATCATACAGCCTGTTATCTATAACTAAACCTGTTATATCATACAGCCTGTTATATCATACAGCCTGTTATCTATAACTAAACCTGTTATATCATACAGCCTGTTATATCATACAGCCTGTTATCTATAACTAAACCTGTTATATCATACAGCCTGTTATCTATAACTAAACCTGTTATATCATACAGCCTGTTATCTATAACTAAACCTGTTATAACTGTTATCTATAAAACCTGTTATATCATACAGCCTGTTATCTATAACTAAACACCTGTTATATCATACAGCCTGTTATCTATAACTAAACCTGTTATATCATACAGCCTGTTATATTATCTATAACTAAACCTGTTATATCATACAGCCTGTTATCACACCTGTTATATCATACAGCCTGTTATATCTGTTATATACAGCCTGTTATATCAAACAGCCTGTTATATCATACAGCCTGTTATCTATAACTAAACCTGTTATATCACACAGCCTGTTATATCATACAGCCTGTTATCTATAACTAAACCTGTTATATCATACAGCCTGTTATATCATACAGCCTTTTATCTATAACTAAACCTGTTATATCATACAGCCTGTTATATCATACAGCCTGTTATATCATACAGCCTGTTATATCATACAGCCTTTTATCTATAACTAAACCTGTTATATCATACAGCCTGTTATCTATAACTAAACCTGTTATATCATACAGCCTGTTATATCATACAGCCTGTTATCTATAACTACACCTGTTATATCATACAACCTGTTATCTATAACTAAACCTGTTATATCATACAGCCTGTTATATTATAGCCTGTTATATCATACAGCCTGTTATCTATAACTAAACCTGTTATATCATACAGCCTGTTATCTATAACTAAACCTGTTATATCATACAGCCTGTTATCTATAACTAAACCTGTTATATCATACAGCCTGTTATCTATAACTAAACCTGTTATATCATACAGCCTGTTATCTATAACTAAACCTGTTATATCATACAGCCTGTTATCTATAACTAAACCTGTTATATCATACAGCCTGTTATATCATACAGCCTGTTATCTATAACTAAACCTGTTATATCATACAGTCTGTTATCTATAACTAAACCTGTTATATCATACAGTCTGTTATCTATAACTAAACCTGTTATATCATACAGCCTGTTATATCATACAGCCTGTTATATCATCTGTTATCTATAACTAAACCTGTTATATCATACAGCCTGTTATATCATACAGCCTGTTATCTATAACTAAACCTGTTATATCATACAGCCTGTTTATCTGTTATATCATACAACCTGTTATATCATACAGCCTGTTATCTATAACTAAACCTGTTATATCATACAGCCTGTTATCTATAACCTGTTATATCATACAGCCTGTTATATCATACAGCCTGTTATATCATACAGCCTGTTATCTATAACTACACCTGTTATATCATACAGCCTGTTATCTATAACTAAACCTGTTATATCATACAGCCTGTTATATCAAACAGCCTGTTATATCATACAGCCTGTTATCTATAACTAAACCTGTTATATCACACAGCCTGTTATATCATACAGCCTGTTATCTATAACTAAACCTGTTATATCATACAGCCTGTTATCTATAACTAAACCTGTTATATCACACAGCCTGTTATATCATACAGCCTGTTATCTATAACTAAACCTGTTATATCATACAGCCTGTTATATCATACAGCCTTTTATCTATAACTAAACCTGTTATATCATACAGCCTGTTATATCATACAGCCTGTTATATCATACAGCCTGTTATCTATAACTAAACCTGTTATATCATACAGCCTGTTATATCATACAGCCTGTTATATCATACAGCCTGTTATATCATACAGCCTTTTATCTATAACTAAACCTGTTATATCATACAGCCTGTTATCTATAACTAAACCTGTTATATCATACAGCCTGTTATATCATACAGCCTGTTATCTATAACTACACCTGTTATATCATACAACCTGTTATCTATAACTAAACCTGTTATATCATACAGCCTGTTATATTATACAGCATGTTATCTATAACTAAACCTGTTATCTATAACTAAACCTGTTATATCATACAGCCTGTTATCTATAACTAAACCTGTTATATCATACAGCCTGTTATCTATAACTAAACCTGTTATATCATACAGCCTGTTATCTATAACTAAACCTGTTATATCATACAGCCTGTTATCTATAACTAAACCTGTTATATCATACAGCCTGTTATATCATACAGCCTGTTATCTATAACTAAACCTGTTATATCATACAGCCTGTTATATCATCTGTTATCTATAACTAAACCTGTTATATCATACAGCCTGTTATCTATAACTAAACCTGTTATATCATACAGTCTGTTATCTATAATAAACCTGTTATATCAAACCTGTTATATCATACAGCCTGTTATCTATAACTAAACCTGTTATATCATACAGCCTGTTATATCATACAGCCTGTTATCTATAACTAAACCTGTTATATCATACAGCCTGTTATCTATAACTAAACCTGTTATATCATACAGCCTGTTATCTATAACTAAACCTGTTATATCATACAGCCTGTTATCTATAACTACACCTGTTATATCATACAGCCTGTTATCTATAACTAAACCTGTTATATCATACAGCCTGTTATATCATACAGCCTGTTATATCATACAGCCTGTTATCTATAACTACACCTGTTATATCATACAGCCTGTTATCTATAACTAAACCTGTTATATCATACAGCCTGTTATATCAAACAGCCTGTTATATCATACAGCCTGTTATCTATAACTAAACCTGTTATATCATACAGCCTGTTATATCATACAGCCTGTTATCTATAACTAAACCTGTTATATCATACAGCCTGTTATCTATAACTAAACCTGTTATATCATACAGCCTGTTATCTATAACTAAACCTGTTATATCATACAGCCTGTTATATCATACAGCCTGTTATCTATAACTAAACCTGTTATATCATACAGCCTGTTATATCATACAGCCTGTTATCTATAACTAAACCTGTTATATCATACAGCCTGTTATATCATACAGCCTGTTATATCATACAGCCTGTTATCTATAACTAAACCTGTTATATCATACAGCCTGTTATCTATAATCTAAACTAAACCTGTTATATCATACAGCCTGTTATCTATAACTAAACCTGTTATATCATACAGCCTGTTATCTATAACTAAACCTGTTATATCATACAGCCTGTTATCTATAACTAAACCTGTTATATCATACAGCCTGTTATATCATACAGCCTGTTATCTATAACTAAACCTGTTATATCATACAGCCTGTTATATCATACAGCCTGTTATCTATAACTAAACCTGTTATATCATACAGTCTGTTATCTATAACTAAACCTGTTATATCATACAGTCTGTTATCTATAACTAAACCTGTTATATCATACAGCCTGTTATATCATACAGCCTGTTATCTATAACTAAACCTGTTATATCATACAGCCTGTTATATCATACAGCCTGTTATCTATAACTAAACCTGTTATATCATACAGCCTGTTATCTATAACTAAACCTGTTATATCATACAGCCTGTTATCTATAACTAAACCTGTTATATCATACAGCCTGTTATCTATAACTAAACCTGTTATATCATACAGCCTGTTATCTATAACTAAACCTGTTATATCATACAGCCTGTTATATCATACAGCCTGTTATATCATACAGCCTGTTATCTATAACTACACCTGTTATATCATACAGCCTGTTATCTATAACTAAACCTGTTATATCATACAGCCTGTTATATCAAACAGCCTGTTATATCATACAGCCTGTTATCTATAACTAAACCTGTTTATATCATCTATAACAGCCTGTTATATCATACAGCCTGTTATCTATAACTAAACCTGTTATATCATACTGCCTGTTATCTATAACTAAACCTGTTATATCATACAGCCTGTTATCTATAACTAAACCTGTTATATCATACAGCCTGTTATATCATACAGCCTGTTATATCATACAGCCTGTTATCTATAACTAAACCTGTTATATCATACAGCCTGTTATATCATACAGCCTGTTATCTATAACTAATCCTGTTATATCATACAGCCTGTTATATCATACAGCCTGTAATCTATAACTAAACCTGTTATATCATACAGCCTGTTATATCATACAGCCTGTTATCTATAACTAAACCTGTTATATCATACAGCCTGTTATCTATAACTAAACCTGTTATATCATACAGCCTGTTATCTATAACTAAACCTGTTATATCATACAGCCTGTTATCTATAACTAAACCTGTTATATCATACAGCCTGTTATCTATAACTAAACCTGTTATATCATACAGCCTGTTATCTATAACTAAACCTGTTATATCATACAGCCTGTTATCTATAACTAAACCTGTTATATCATACAGCCTGTTATCTATAACTAAACCTGTTATATCATACAGCCTGTTATATCATACAGCCTGTTATCTATAACTAAACCTGTTATATCATACAGCCTGTTATATCATACAGCCTGTTATCTATAACTAAACCTGTTATATCATACAGCCTGTTATCTATAACTAAACCTGTTATATCATACAGCCTGTTATCTATAACTAAACCTGTTATTATATCATACAGCCTGTTATCTATAACTATACCTGTTATATCATACAGCCTGTTATCTATAACTAAACCTGTTATATCATACAGCCTGTTATATCATACAGCCTGTTATCTATAACTACACCTGTTATATCATACAGCCTGTTATCTATAACTAAACCTGTTATATCATACAGCCTGTTATATCAAACAGCCTGTTATATCATACAGCCTGTTATCTATAACTAAACCTGTTATATCACACAGCCTGTTATATCATACAGCCTGTTATCTATAACTAAACCTGTTATATCATACAGCCTGCTATATCATACAGCCTGTTATCTATAACTAAACCTGTTATATCATACAGCCTGTTATCTATAACTAAACATGTTATATCATACAGCCTGTTATCTATAACTAAACCTGTTATATCATACAGCCTGTTATCTATAACTAAACATGTTATATCATACAGCCTGTTATCTATAACTAAACCTGTTATATCATACAGCCTGTTATCTATAACTAAACCTGTTATATCATACAGCCTGTTATCTATAACTAAACCTGTTATATCATACAGCCTGTTATCTATAACTAAACCTGTTATATCATACAGCCTGTTATCTATAACTAAACCTGTTATATCATACAGCCTGTTATCTATAACTAAACCTGTTATATCATACAGCCTGTTATCTATATAACTAAACCTGTTATATCATACATACAGCCTGTTATCTATAACTAAACCTGTTATATCAACAGCCTGTTATCTATAACTAAACCTGTTATATCATACAGCCTGTTATCTATAACTAAACCTGTTATATCATACAGCCTGTTATCTATAACTAAACCTGTTATATCATACAACCTGTTATCTATAACTAAACCTGTTACCTGTTATATCATACAGCCTGTTGTTATCTATAACTAAACCTGTTATATCATACAGCCTGTTATCTATAACTAAACCTGTTATATCATAACAGCCTGTTATCTATAACTAAACCTGTTATATCATACAGCCTGTTATCTATAACTAAACCTGTTATATCATACAGCCTGTTATCTATAACTAAACCTGTTATATTAGCCTGTTATCTATCATACAGCCTGTTATATCATAAAGCCTGTTATCTATAACATAAACCTGTTATATATACTAAGCCTGTTATATCATACAGCCTGTTATCTATAACTAAACCTGTTATATCATACAGCCTGTTATATCATTATCTATAACTAAACCTAACTAAACCTGTTATATCATACAGCCTGTTATCTATACTAAACCTGTTATCTATAACTAAACCTGTTATATCATACAGCCTGTTATCTATAACTAAACCTGTTATATCATACAGCCTGTTATCTATAACTAAACCTGTTATATCATACAGCCTGTTATCTATAACTAAACCTGTTATATCATACAGCCTGTTATCTATAACTAAACCTGTTATCATCTGTTATACAGCCTGTTATCTATAACTAAACCTGTTATATCATACAGCCTGTTATCTATAATAAACTGTTATATCAAAGCCTGTTATATATACAGCCTGTTATTATATCAACAGCCTGTTATCTATAACTAAACCTGTTATATCATACAGCCTGTTTATCTCATACAGCCTGTTATATCATACTGTTATCTATAACTAAACCTGTTATATCATACAGCCTGTTATCTACATACTATAAAACCTGTTATATCATACAGCCTGTTATCTATCATAAGCCTGTTATATCATACAGCCTGTTATCTATAACTAAACCTGTTATATCATACAGGTATCTATAACTAAACCTGTTATATCATACAGCCTGTTATCTATAACTAAACCTGTTATATCATACAGCCTGTTATCTATAATAAGCCTGTTATATCATACAGCCTGTTATCTATAACTAAACCTGTTATATCATACAGCCTGTTATATCATACAGCCTGTTATCTATAACTAAACCTGTTATATCATACAGCCTGTTATCTATAACTAAACCTGTTATATCATACAGCCTGTTATCTATAACTAAACCTGTTATATCATACAGTCTGTTATCTATAACTAAACCTGTTATATCATACAGCCTGTTATCTATAACTAAACCTATCATAAGCCTGTTATATAACACCTGTTATATCATAAACCTGTTATATCATACAGCCTGTTATCTATAACTAAACCTGTTATATCATACAGCCTGTTATCTATAACTAAACCTGTTATATCATACAGCCTGTTATCTATAACTAAACCTGTTATATCATACAGCCTGTTATCTATAACTAAACCTGTTATATCATACAGCCTGTTATCTATAACTAAACCTGTTATATCATACAGCCTGTTATCTATAACTAAACCTGTTATATCATACAGCCTGTTATCTATAACTAAACCTGTTATATCATACAGCCTGTTATATCACAAAGCCTGTTATATCATACAGCCTGTTATCTATAACTAAACCTGTTATATCATACAGCCTGTTATCTATAACTAAACCTGTTATATCATACAGCCTGTTATATCATACAGCCTGTTATCTATAACTAAACCTGTTATATCATACAGCCCTGTTATATATAACTAAACCTGTTATATAACTAAACCTGTTATATCAAACAACCTGTTTATCTATAACTAAACCTGTTATATCATACAGCATGTTATCTATAACTAAACCTGTTATATCATACAGCCTGTTCTCTATAACTAAACCTGTTATATCATACAGCCTGTTATCTATAACTAAACCTGTTATATCATACAGCCTGTTATCTATAACTAAACCTGTTATATCATACAGCCTGTTATCTATAACTAAACCTGTTATATCATACAGCCTGTTATATCATACAGCCTGTTATCTATAACTAAACCTGTTATATCATACAGCCTGTTATCTATAACTAAACCTGTTATATCATACAGCCTGTTATCTATAACTAAACCTGTTATATCATACAGCCTGTTATCTATAACTAAACCTGTTATATCATACAGCCTGTTATCTATAACTAAACCTGTTATATCATACAGCCTGTTATCTATAACTAAACCTGTTATATCATACAGCCTGTTATATCATACAGCCTGTTATCTATAACTAAACCTGTTATATCATACTGTTATATCATACAGCCTGTTATCTATAACTAAACCTGTTATATCATACAGCCTGTTATCTATAACTAAACCTGTTATATCATACAGCCTGTTATCTATAACTAAACCTGTTATATCATACAGCCTGTTATCTATAACTAAACCTGTTATATCATACAGCCTGTTATCTATAACTAAACCTGTTATATCATACAGTCTGTTATCTATAACTAAACCTGTTATATCATACAACCTGTTATCTATAACTAAACCTGTTATGTCATACAGTCTGTTATATCATACAGCCTGTTATCTATAACTAAACCTGTTATATCATACAGCCTGTTATCTATAACTAAACCTGTTATATCATACAGCCTGTTATCTATAACTAAACCTGTTATATCATACAGCCTGTTATCTATAACTAAACCTGTTATATCATACAGCCTGTTATCTATAACTAAACCTGTTATATCATACAGTCTGTTATCTATAACTAAACCTGTTATATCATACAACCTGTTATCTATAACTAAACCTGTTATCTATAACTAAACCTGTTATATCATACAGCCTGTTATCTATAACTAAACCTGTTATATCATACAGCCTGTTATCTATAACTAAACCTGTTATATCATACAGCCTGTTATCTATAACTAAACCTGTTATATCATACAGCCTGTTATCTATAACTAAACCTGTTATATCATACAGCCTGTTATCTATAACTAAACCTGTTATATCATACAGCCTGTTATATCACAAAGCCTGTTATATCATACAGCCTGTTATCTATAACTAAACCTGTTATATCATACAGCCTGTTATCTATAACTAAACCTGTTATATCACACAGCCTGTTATATCATACAGCCTGTTATCTATTACTAAACCTGTTATATCATACAGCCTGCTCTACAATATATAACTAAACCTGTTATCTATAACTAAACCTGTTATCTATAACTAAACCTGTTATATCAAACAACCTGTTATCTATAACTAAACCTGTTATATCATACAGCCTGTTATCTATAAATAAACCTGCTATATCATACAGCCTGTTATCTATAACTAAACCTGTTATATCATACAGCCTGTTATCTATAACTAAACCTGTTATATCATACAGCCTGTTATCTATAACTAAACCTGTTATATCATACAGCCTGTTATATCATACAGCCTGTTATCTATAACTAAACCTGTTATATCATACAGCCTGTTATATCATACAGCCTGTTATCTATAACTAAACCTGTTATATCATACAGTCTGTTATCTATAACTAAACCTGTTATATCATACAGCCTGTTATCTATAACTAAACCTGTTATATCATACAGCCTGTTATCTATAACTAAACCTGTTATATCATACAGCCTGTTATATCATACAGCCTGTTATCTATAACTAAACCTGTTATATCATACAGCCTGTTATCTATAACTAAACCTGTTATATCACACAGCCTGTTATCCATAACTAAACCTGTTATATCATACAGCCTGGTATCTATAACTACACCTGTTATATCATACAGCCTGTTATCTATAACTAAACCTGTTATATTATACAGCCTGTTATATCATACAGCCTGTTATATCATACAGCCTGTTATCTACCTGTTAACTACACCTGTTATATCATACAGCCTGTTTATCTATAACTAAACCTGTTATATCATACAGCCTGTTATATCTGTTATATCATACAGCCTGTTATCTATAACTACACCTGTTATATCATACAGCCTGTTATCTATAACTAAACCTGTTATATCATACAGCCTGTTATATCATACAGCCTGTTATCTATAACTAAACCTGTTATATCATACAGCCTGTTATCTATAATACACCTGTTATATCATACAGCCTGTTATCTATAACTAAACCTGTTATATCATACAGCCTGTTATATCATACAGCCTGTTATATTCATACAGCCTGTTATCTATAACTAAACCTGTTATATCATACAGCCTGTTATCTATAACTAAACCTGTTATATCATACAGCCTAAACCTGTTATATCATACAGCCTGTTATCTATAACTAAACCTGTTATATCATACAGCCTGTTATCATATAATAACTAAACCTGTTATATCATACAGCCTGTTATCTATAACTAAACCTGTTATATCATACAGCCTGTTATCTATAACTAAACCTGTTATATCATACAGCCTGTTATCTATAACTAAACCTGTTATATCATACAGCCTGTTATCTATAACTAAACCTGTTATATCATACAGCCTGTTATCTATAACTAAACCTGTTATATCATACAACCTGTTATCTATAACTAAACCTGTTATATCATACAGCCTGTTATCTATAACTAAGCCTGTTATATCATACAGTTATCTATAACTAAACCTGTTATATCATACAGCCTGTTATCTATAATAAACCTGTTATATCATACAGCCTGTTATCTATAACTAAACCTGTTATATCATACAGCCTGTTATCTATAACTAAACCTGTTATATCATACAGCCTGTTATATCATACAGCCTGTTATATCATACAGCCTGTTATCTATAACTAAACCTGTTATATCATACAGCCTGTTATCTATAACTAAACCTGTTATATCATACAGCCTGTTATCTATAACTAAACCTGTTATATCATACAGCCTGTTATCTATAACTAAACCTGTTATATCATACAGCCTGTTATCTATAACTAAACCTGTTATATCATACAGCCTGTTATATCATACAGCCTGTTATCTATAACTAAACCTGTTATATCATACAGTTATCTATAACTAAACCTGTTATATCATACAGCCTGTTATCTATAACTAAACCTGTTATATCATACAGCCTGTTATATCATACAGCCTGTTATCTATAACTAAACCTGTTATATCAAACAGCCTGTTATCTATAACTAAACCTGTTATATCATACAGCCTGTTATCTATAACTAAACCTGTTATATCATACAGCCTGTTATCTATAACTAAACCTGTTATATCATACAGCCTGTTATCTATAACTAAACCTGTTATATCATACAGCCTGTTATCTATAACTAAACCTGTTATATCATACAACCTGTTATCTATAACTAAACCTGTTATATCATACAGCCTGTTATCTATAACTAAACCTGTTATATCATACAGCCTGTTATATCTATAACTAAACCTGTTATATCATACAGCCTGTTATCTATAATAAACCTGTTATATCAACAGCCTGTTATATCATACAGCCTGTTATCTATAACTAAACCTGTTATATCATACAGCCTGTTATATCATACAGCCTGTTATCTATAACTAAACCTGTTATATCATACAGTCTGTTATCTATAACTAAACCTGTTATATCATACAGTCTGTTATCTATAACTAAACCTGTTATATCATACAGCCTGTTATCTATAACTAAACCTGTTATATCATACAGCCTGTTATATCATACAGCCTGTTATCTATAACTAAACCTGTTATATCATACAGCCTGTTATCTATAACTAAACCTGTTATATCACACAGCCTGTTATCCATAACTAAACCTGTTATATCATACAGCCTGGTATCTATAACTACACCTGTTATATCATACAGCCTGTTATCTATAACTAAACCTGTTATATTATACAGCCTGTTATATCATACAGCCTGTTATATCATACAGCCTGTTATCTAGAACTACACCTGTTATATCATACAGCCTGTTATCTATAACTAAACCTGTTATATCATACAGCCTGTTATATCAAACAGCCTGTTATATCATACAGCCTGTTATCTATAACTACACCTGTTATATCATACAGCCTGTTATCTATAACTAAACCTGTTATATCACACAGCCTGTTATATCATACAGCCTGTTATCTATAACTAAACCTGTTATATCATACAGCCTGTTATCTATAACTACACCTGTTATATCATACAGCCTGTTATCTATAACTAAACCTGTTATATCATACAGCCTGTTATATCATACAGCCTGTTATATCATACAGCCTGTTATCTATAACTAAACCTGTTATATCATACAGCCTGTTATCTATAACTAAACCTGTTATATCATACAGCCTGCTATATCATACAGCCTGTTATCTATAACTAAACCTGTTATATCATACAGCCTGTTATCTATAATTAAACATGTTATATCATACAGCCTGTTATCTATAACTAAACCTGTTATATCATACAGCCTGTTATCTATAACTAAACCTGTTATATCATACAGCCTGTTATCTATAACTAAACCTGTTATATCATACAGCCTGTTATCTATAACTAAACCTGTTATATCATACAGCCTGTTATCTATAACTAAACCTGTTATATCATACAACCTGTTATCTATAACTAAACCTGTTATATCATACAGCCTGTTATCTATAACTAAACCTGTTATATCATACAGTCTGTTATATCATACAGCCTGTTATCTATAACTAAACCTGTTATATCATACAGCCTGTTATCTATAACTAAACCTGTTATATCATACAGCCTGTTATCTATAACTAAACCTGTTATATCATACAGCCTGTTATATCATACAGCCTGTTATATCATACAGCCTGTTATCTATAACTAAACCTGTTATATCATACAGCCTGTTATCTATAACTAAACCTGTTATATCATACAGCCTGTTATCTATAACTAAACCTGTTATATCATACAGCCTGTTATCTATAACTAAACCTGTTATATCATACAGCCTGTTATCTATAACTAAACCTGTTATATCATACAGCCTGTTATATCATACAGCCTGTTATCTATAACTAAACCTGTTATATCATACAGCCTGTTATATCATACAGCCTGTTATCTATAACTAAACCTGTTATATCATACAGCCTGTTATATCATACAGCCTGTTATCTATAACTAAACCTGTTATATCAAACAGCCTGTTATCTATAACTAAACCTGTTATATCATACAGCCTGTTATCTATAACTAAACCTGTTATATCATACAGCCTGTTATCTATAACTAAACCTGTTATATCATACAGCCTGTTATCTATAACTAAACATGTTATATCATACAGCCTGTTATCTATAACTAAACCTGTTATATCATACAACCTGTTATCTATAACTAAACCTGTTATATCATACAGCCTGTTATCTATAACTAAACCTGTTATATCATACAGCCTGTTATATCATACAGCCTGTTATATCATACAGCCTGTTATCTATAACTAAACCTGTTATATCATACAGCCTGTTATCTATAACTAAACCTGTTATATCATACAGCCTGTTATCTATAACTAAACCTGTTATATCATACAGCCTGTTATATCATACAGCCTGTTATCTATAACTAAACCTGTTATATCATACAGCCTGTTATCTATAACTAAACCTGTTATATCATACAGCCTGTTATCTATAACTAAACCTGTTATATCATACAGCCTGTTATCTATAACTAAACCTGTTATATCATACAGCCTGTTATATCATACAGCCTGTTATCTATAACTAAACCTGTTATATCATACAGCCTGTTATATCATACAGCCTGTTATATCATACAGCCTGTTATCTATAACTAAACCTGTTATATCATACAGCCTGTTATATCATACAGCCTGTTATATCATACAGCCTGTTATCTATAACTAAACCTGTTATATCATACAGCCTGTTATATCATACAGCCTGTTATCTATAACTAAACCTGTTATATCAAACAGCCTGTTATCTATAACTAAACCTGTTATATCATACAGCCTGTTATCTATAACTAAACCTGTTATATCATACAGCCTGTTATATCATACAGCCTGTTATCTATAACTAAACCTGTTATATCATACAGCCTGTTATCTATAACTAAACCTGTTATATCATACAGCCTGTTATATCATACAGCCTGTTATCTATAACTAAACCTGTTATATCATACAGCCTGTTATCTATAACTAAACCTGTTATATCATACAGCCTGTTATATCATACAGCCTGTTATCTATAACTAAACCTGTTATATCATACAGCCTGTTATCTATAACTAAACCTGTTATATCATACAGCCTGTTATATCATACAGCCTGTTATCTATAACTAAACCTGTTATATCATACAACCTGTTATCTATAACTAAACCTGTTATATCATACAGCCTGTTATCTATAACTAAACCTGTTATATCATACAGCCTGTTATATCATACAGCCTGTTATCTATAACTAAACCTGTTATATCATACAGCCTGTTATCTATAACTAAACCTGTTATTTCATACACCCTGCTCTACAGTATATAACTAAACCTGCATTGGTTGGGTCATACATGCAGAGCAGAGAGCATTGTTCATTCAGACAGCCAAACAACCAGGGAAGGGAACCCCTGGCCTCCACAGACACACAGACAGACAGTAGTGTCTATCATTAGACGTCACAATGGTCTCTTTGACATGGACTGTTACTGGGGGTAGATAGCTGTTCATCTGGAGCAGAGCACACAGAGTCCAGGAGCACTGGGCTGACATCATATTGTCTGAAATAAACCTGCATAGTGGGTGATAAGTATCATTATTGTGACATCATATTGTCTGAAATAAACCTGCATAGTGGGTGATAAGTATCATTATTGTGACATCATATTGTCTGAAATAAACCTGCATAGTGGGTGATAAGTATCCTTATTGTGACATCATATTGTCTGAAATAAACCTGCATAGTGGGTGATAAGTATCCTTATTGTGACATCATATTGTCTGAAATAAACCTGCATAGTGGGTGATAAGTATCCTTATTGTGACATCATATTGTCTGAAATAAACCTGCATAGTGGGTGATAAGTATCATTATTGTGACATCATATTGTCTGAAATAAACCTGCATAGTGGGTGATAAGTATCATTATTGTGACATCATATTGTCTGAAATAAACCTGCATAGTGGGTGATAAGTATCATTATTGTGACATCATATTGTCTGAAATAAACCTGCATAGTGGGTGATAAGTATCATTATTGTGACATCATATTGTCTGAAATAAACCTGCATAGTGGGTGATAAGTATCATTATTGTGACATCATATTGTCTGAAATAAACCTGCATAGTGGGTGATAAGTATCATTATTGTGACATCATATTGTCTGAAATAAACCTGCATAGTGGGTGATAAGTATCATTATTGTGACATCATATTGTCTGAAATAAACCTGCATAGTGGGTGATAAGTATCATTATTGTGACATCATATTGTCTGAAATAAACCTGCATAGTGGGTGATAAGTATCATTATTGTGACATCATATTGTCTAAAATAAACCTGCATAGTGGGTGATAAGTATCATTATTGTGACATATTGTTTGAAATAAACCTGCATAGTGGGTGATAAGTATCAGTATTGTGACATCATATTGTCTGAAATAAACCTGCATAGTGGGTGATACGTATCATTATTGTGACATCATATTGTCTGAAATAAATCTGCATAGTGGGTGATAAGTATCATTATTGTGACATCATATTGTCTGAAATAAACCTGCATAGTGGGTGATAAGTATCATTATTGTGACATATTGTTTGAAATAAACCTGCATAGTGGGTGATAAGTATCAGTATTGTGACATCATATTGTCTGAAATAAACCTGCATAGTGGGTGATAAGTATCCTTATTGTGACATCATATTGTCTGAAATAAACCTGCATAGTGGGTGATAAGTATCATTATTGTGACATCATATTGTCTGAAATAAACCTGCATAGTGGGTGATAAGTATCATTATTGTGACATCATATTGTCTGAAATAAACCTGCATAGTGGGTGATAAGTATCATTATTGTGACATCATATTGTCTGAAATAAACCTGCATAGTGGGTGATAAGTATCATTATTGTGACATCATATTGTCTGAAATAAACCTGCATAGTGGGTGATAAGTATCATTATTGTGACATCATATTGTCTAAAATAAACCTGCATAGTGGGTGATAAGTATCATTATTGTGACATATTGTTTGAAATAAACCTGCATAGTGGGTGATAAGTATCAGTATTGTGACATCATATTGTCTGAAATAAACCTGCATAGTGGGTGATACGTATCATTATTGTGACATCATATTGTCTGAAATAAATCTGCATAGTGGGTGATAAGTATCATTATTGTGACATCATATTGTCTGAAATAAACCTGCATAGTGGGTGATAAGTATCATTATTGTGACATATTGTTTGAAATAAACCTGCATAGTGGGTGATAAGTATCAGTATTGTGACATCATATTGTCTGAAATAAACCTGCATAGTGGGTGATAAGTATCCTTATTGTGACATCATATTGTCTGAAATAAACCTGCATAGTGGGTGATAAGTATCCTTATTGTGACATCATATTGTCTGAAATAAACCTGCATAGTGGGTGATAAGTATCATTATTGTGACATCATATTTTCTGAAATAAACCTGCATAGTGGGTGATAAGCATCCTTATTGTGACATCATATTGTCTGAAATAAACCTGCATAGTGGGTGATAAGTATCATTATTGTGACAACATATTGTCTGAAATAAACCTGCATAGTGGGTGATAAGTATCATTATTGTGACATCATATTGTCTGAAATAAACCTGCATAGTGGGTGATAAGTATCATTATTGTGACATCATATTGTCTGAAATAAACCTGCATAGTGGGTGATAAGTATCATTATTGTGACATCATATTGTCTGAAATAAACCTGCATAGTGGGTGATAAGTATCATTATTGTGACATCATATTGTCTGAAATAAATCTGCATAGTGGGTGATAAGTATCATTATTGTGACATCAAATTGTCTGAAATAAATCTGCATAGTGGGTGATAAGTATCATTATTGTGACATCATATTGTCTGAAATAAACCTGCATAGTGGGTGATAAGTATCATTATTGTGACATATTGTTTGAAATAAACCTGCATAGTGGGTGATAAGTATCAGTATTGTGACATCATATTGTCTGAAATAAACCTGCATAGTGGGTGATAAGTACATGTTACATCATATTGTCTGAAATAAACCTGCATAGTGGGTGATAAGTATCATTATCGTGACATCATATTGTCTGAAATAAACCTGCATAGTGGGTGATAAGTATCATTATTGTGACATCATATTGTCTGAAATAAACCTGCATAGTGGGTGATAAGTATCATTATTGTGACATCATATTGTCTGAAATAAACCTGCATAGTGGGTGATAAGTATCATTATTGTGACATCATATTGTCTGAAATAAACCTGCATAGTGGGTGATAAGTATCATTATTGTGACATCATATTGTCTAAAATAAACCTGCATAGTGGGTGATAAGTATCATTATTGTGACATCATATTGTCTGAAATAAACCTGCATAGTGGGTGATAAGTATCATTATTGTGACATCATATTGTCTGAAATAAACCTGCATAGTGGGTGATAAGTATCATTATTGTGACATCATATTGTCTGAAATAAATCTGCATAGTGGGTGATAAGTATCATTATTGTGACATCAAATTGTCTGAAATAAATCTGCATAGTGGGTGATAAGTATCATTATTGTGACATCATATTGTCTGAAATAAACCTGCATAGTGGGTGATAAGTATCATTATTGTGACATCATATTGTCTGAAATAAACCTGCATAGTGGGTGATAAGAATCATTATTGTGACATCATATTGTCTGAAATAAACCTGCATAGTGGGTGATAAGTATCCTTATCGTGACATCATATTGTCTGAAATAAACCTGCATAGTGGGTGATAAGTATCATTATTGTGACATCATATTGTCTCAAATAAACCTGCATAGTGGGTGATAAGTATCATTATTGTGACATATTGTTTGAAATAAACCTGCATAGTGGGTGATAAGTATCAGTATTGTGACATCATATTGTCTGAAATAAACCTGCATAGTGGGTGATAAGTATCATTATTGTGACATCATATTGTCTGAAATAAATCTGCATAGTGGGTGATAAGTATCATTATTGTGACATCATATTGTCTGAAATAAACCTGCATAGTGGGTGATAAGTATCATTATTGTGACATATTGTTTGAAATAAACCTGCATAGTGGGTGATAAGTATCAGTATTGTGACATCATATTGTCTGAAATAAACCTGCATAGTGGGTGATAAGTACATGTTACATCATATTGTCTGAAATAAACCTGCATAGTGGGTGATAAGTATCATTATCGTGACATCATATTGTCTGAAATAAATCTGCATAGTGGGTGATAAGTATCATTATTGTGACATCATATTGTCTGAAATAAACCTGCATAGTGGGTGATAAGTATCATTATTGTGACATATTGTTTGAAATAAACCTGCATAGTGGGTGATAAGTATCAGTATTGTGACATCATGAAATAAACCTGCATAGTCTGAAATAAACCTGTCTGAAATAAACCTGTAGGGTGATAAGTATCATTATGTTACATCATATTGTCTGAAATAAACCTGCATAGTGGGTGATAAGTATCATTATTGTGACATCATATTGTCTGTCTGAAATAAACCTGCATAGTGGGTGATAAGTATCATTATTGTGACATCATATTGTCTGAAATAAACCTGCATAGTGGGTGATAAGTATCATTATT
>NW_027040021.1:0-136195 GCF_034236695.1 Oncorhynchus nerka
TAACAGAAACAGAGTCTTTTAATGTCAAAACACAGTGAAGACATAGATCCTCTTCAGATGTATCGATTGACAACATAGACATCCGGCAGAGAGGGTGACAAATCAATCATAAAGTCCTCTGATCTTAACAGGAGAGTCCCCTTCTAGCAGCAGAGGAGAATAGCAGGGTTAGCGGCGACAGACTGCTGGTCTCTCCGGGTAGGCGCGGGTTGTAGAGGACAGAGGTACCTGATCACACGTAGCATCTGATGAAGAGGCAGATTACGACAGGACAGGACAAGGGTGAAGCAAACGAGAATCTGACAAAGACAGAAGCAGAAACAGAGAGAGAAATAGAGACCTAATCAGAGGGGAAAAAAGGAACAGGTGGGAGAGGGTAAACGAGGTAGTTAGAGGAGATGAGGAACAGCTGGGGGAAGGAAAGGACGAGAAGGTAACCTAATACGACCAGCAGGGGGAAACGAAGTGAAGAGAAGGAACAGGAACAAGACATAACATGACAATACATGACAGTACCCCCCCACTCACCGAGCGCCTCCTGGCGCACTCGAGGAGGAAACCTGGCGGCAACGGAGGAAATCATCGATCAGCGAACGGTCCAGCACGTCCCGAGATGGAACCCAACTCCTTTCCTCAGGACCGCACCCTCCCAATCCACTAGGTACTGATGACCACGGCCCTGAGGACGATGTCCAAAATCTTACGGACCCTGTAGATAGGTGCGCCGACAAGGATGGGGGGAGGGAAGACGAACGGGGTGCGAAGAAAGGGCTTAACACAGGAGACATGGAAGACCGGGTGACGCAACGAAGATGTCGCGGAAGAAGAAGTCGCACTGCGACAGGATTAATGACCTGAGAAATACGGAACGGACCAATGAACCGCGGGGTCAACTTGCAGAAGCTGTCTTAAGGGGAAGGTTTTGAGTGGAAAGCCATACTCTTCTAACCGCGACAATATCTAGGGACTCTTAGTCCTACGCTTATTAGCGGCTCTCACAGTCTGCGCCTATAATGGCAAAGTGCAGACCTGACCCTCTTCCAGGTGCGCTCACAACGTTGGACAAAAGCCTGAGCGGAGGGGACGCTGACTCGGCGAGCTGAGACGAGAATAGAGGAGGTTGGTACCCGAGGCTACTCTGAAAAGGAGATAGCCCGGTCGCAGACGAAGGAAGCGAGTTGTGAGCATATTCTGCCCAGGGAGCTGTTCTGCCCAAGACGCAGGGTTTCGAAAAAGAAAGACTGCGTAAGATGCGACCAATAGTCTGATTGGCCCGTTCTGCTTGGACCGTTAGACTGGGGGTGAAAGCCGGAAGAGAGACTGACGGAAGCCCCAATCAAACGCAAAACTCCCTCCAAAATTGAGACGTGAATTGCGGACCCCTGTCCGAAACGACGTCTGACGGAAGGCCATGAATTCTGAAAACATTCTCAATGATGATTTGTGCCGTCTCTTTAGCAGAAGAAAGCTTAGCGAGGGGAATAAAATGAGCCGCCTTAGAGAACCTATCGACTACCGTTAGAATAACAGTCTTCCCCGCTGACAAAGGCAGTCCGGTAATAAAATCTAAGGCGATGTGAGACCACGGTCGAGAGGGAATGGAAAGCGGTCTGAGACGGCCGGCAGGAGGGGAGTTACCGGACTTAGTCTGCGCGCAGTCCGAACAAGCAGCCACGAAACGACGCATGTCACGCTCCTGAGTGGGCCACCAAAAACGCTGGCGAATGGAAGCAAGCGTACCCCGAACGCCGGGGTGGCCGGCTAACTTGGCAGAGTGAGCCCACTGAAGAACGGCCAGACGAGTAGGAACGGGAACGAAAAGAAGGTTCGTAGGACAAGCGCGCGGCGACGGAGTGTGAGTGAGTGCTTGCTTTACCTGCCTCTCAATTCCCCAGACAGTCAACCCGGGACAACACGCCCTCAGGGAGAATCCCCGGGTCGGTAGAGGCTACTGAAGAACTGAAGAGACGGGATAACGCATCGGGCTTGGTGTTCTTAGAGCCCGACGATAAGAAATACGAACTCAAACGAGCGAAAAACAGCGCCCCAACGAGCCTGGACGCGCATTAAGTCGTTTGGCAGAACGGATGTACTCAAGGTTCCTATGGTCAGTCCAAACGACAAAAGGAACGGTCGCCCTCCAACCACTGTCGCCATTCGCCTAGGGGCTGCGGATGGCGAGCAGTTCGCGGTTTCCCACATCATAGTTACGCTCCGACGGCGACAGGCGATGAGAAAAATACGCGCAAGGGTGAACCTTGTGCCAGAGAGGGAGCGCTGGAAAGAATGGCTCCCACGCCCACCTCTGACGCTGGGCACAACCCGACAATGAACTGTCTAGAGACGTCAGGTGTAACAAGGATAGGTGCTGGATGTAAAACGCTTCTTGAGGAGATCAAAAGCTCCTGGGCAGAAACGGACCACTTAAAGCACGCCTTGACAGAAGTAAGGGCTGTGAGAGGAGCTGCCACCTGACCGAAATTACGGATGAAACGACGATAGAAATTCCCGGCCGAGAAAGCGCTGCAGCTCGACGCGTGACTTAGGACGGGCCAATCGATGACAGCTTGACCTTAGGGGATCCATCTTAATGCCTTCAGCGGAAATAACAGAACCGAGAAATGTGACGGAGGAGGCATGAAAAGAGCACTTCTCAGCCTTCACATAAAGACAATTCTCTAAAAGGCGCTGGAGGACACGTCGAACGTGCTGAACATGAATCTGGAGTGACGGTGAAAAAATCAGGATATCGTCAAGGTAAACGAAAACAAAGATGTTCAGCATGTCTCTCAGGACATCATTCACTAATGCCTGAAAGACAGCTGGAGCGTTAGCGAGGCCGAACGGCAGAACCCGGTATTCAAAGTGCCCTAACGGAGTGTTAAACGCCGTTTTCCACTCGTCCCCCTCCCTGATGCGCAGATGGTAAGCGAGATGGTAAGCGTTACGAAGGTCCAACTTAGTGAAAAACCTGGCTCCCTGCAGGATCTCAAGGTTGAAGACATAAGGGAAGCGGATAACGATTCTTAACCGTTATGTCATTCAGCCTCGATAATCCACGCAGGGGCGCAGGGACCCGTCCTTCTTCTTAACAAAAAACCCCGCTCCGGCGGGAGAGGAGGAGGGAACTATGGTACCGGCGCGAGAGCTACAGACAACATCTTTGAGAGCCTTACGTTCGGGAGCCGACAGAGAGTATAGTCTACCCGGGGGGAGTGGTTCCCGGAAGGAGATCAATACTACAATCATACGACCGGTGCGGAGGAAGAGAGGTGGCCCTGGACCGACTGAACACCGTGCGCAGATCGTGATATTCCTCCGGCACCCCACAAATCACCAGGCTCCTCCTGTGAAGAAGAGACAGAGGAAACAGGAGGGATAGCAGACATTAAACACTTCACATGACAAGAGACGTTCCAGGAGAGGATAGAATTACTAGACCAATTAATAGAAGGATTATGACACACTAGCCAGGATGGCCCAAAACAACAGGAGTAAAAGGTGAACGAAAAATTAAAAAGAAATGGTCTCGCTATGATTACCAGAGACAGTGAGGGTTAAAGGTAGCGTTTCACGCTGAATCCTGGGGAGAGGGCTACCATCCAAAGCGAACAAGGCCGTGGGACTCCCTAACCGTCTGAGAGGAATGTCATGTTCCCGAGCCCAGGCTTCGCCCATAAAACAGCCCTCCGCCCCAGAGTCTATCAAGGCACCGCAGGAAGTTGCTGAACCGGTCCAGCGTAGATGGACCGACAAGGTAGTACAGGATCTTGAAGGAGAGACCTGAGTAGTAGCGCTCACCAGTAGCCCTCCGCTGCTGATGAGCTCTGGCCTTTACTGACATGAAGTGACAAATGACCAGCGGAACCGCACAGAGACAGAGGCGGTTGGAGATTCTCCGTTCCCTCTCCTTAGTCGAGATGCGGATACCCCCAGCTGCATAGGCTCAGCACCGAGCCAGTGGAGGAAGATGGTAGTGATGCGGAGAGGGGGCAACGGATAACGCGAGCTCCCTTCCACGAGCTCGGTGACGAAGATCAACCCGTCGTTCTATGCGAATAGCGAGTTCAATCAAGGAATCCACGCTGGGAGGAACCTCCCGGGAGAGAATCTCATCCTTTACCTCCAAGGAGACCCTCCAGAAAACGAGCGAGCAAAGCCGGCTGCTCCAGTCACTGGAGGCAGCAAGAGTGCGAAACTCAATAGAGTAATCTGTTATGGATCGATTACCTTGACATAGGGAAGACAGGACCCTGGAAGCTTCTTCCCCAAAACAGAACGATCAAAACCCGTATCATCTCCTCCTTAAAGTCCTGATACTGGTTAGTACACTCAGCCCTCGCTCCCAGATTGCCGTGCCCCACTCACGAGCCCGTCCAGTAAGGAGAGATATGACGTAGGCGATACGAGCTGTGCACCTGAGTAAGTGTTGGGCTGAGAGAAAACACAATATCACACTGGGTGAGGAACGAGCGGCATTCAGTGGGCTCCCAGAGTAACACGGCGGGTTATTAATTCTGGGCCCGGAGATTCGGAAGCCCTGGAAGTGGCCGGTGGATCGAGGCGGAGATGGTGAATCTGTTTCGAGAGGTCGGAGGCTTGGGCGGCCAGGGTCTCAACGGCATGTCGAGCAGCAGACAATTCCTGCTCGTGTCTGCCTAGCATCGCTCCCTGGATCTCGACGGCTGAGTGGAGAGGATCCGACGTCGCTGGGTCCATTCTTGGTCAGATTCTTCTGTTATGCAGGTGAGTGAGGACCCAAAAGCGCTTTAACAGAAACAGAGTCTTTTAATGTCAAAACACAGGGAAGACATAGATCCTCTTCAGATGTATCGATTGACAACAAAGACAACCCGCAGAGAGGGTGACAAATCAATCATAAAGTCCTCTGATCTTAACAGGAGAGTCCCCTTCTAGCAGCAGAGGAGAATAGCAGGGTTAGCGGCGACAGACTGCTGGTCTCTCCGGGTAGGCGCGGGTTGTAGAGGACAGAGGTACCTGATCACACGTAGCATCTGATGAAGAGGCAGATTACGACAGGACAGGACAAGGGTGAAGCAAACGAGAATCTGACAAAGACAGAAGCAGAAACAGAGAGAGAAATAGAGACCTAATCAGAGGGGAAAAAAGGAACAGGTGGGAGAGGGTAAACGAGGTAGTTAGAGGAGATGAGGAACAGCTGGGGGAAGGAAAGGACGAGAAGGTAACCTAATACGACCAGCAGGGGGAAACGAAGTGAAGAGAAGGAACAGGAACAAAGACATAACATGACAATACAGACAGGAGGGCTGGTAGTTTGCCTCCGGTGATGCGTTGGGCAGACCTCACTACCCTCTGGAGAGCCCTGCGTTTGCAGTGGGAGCAGTTGATGTACCAGACGGTGATACAGCCTGAGAGGATGCTTTCAATTGTGCACCTGTAAAAAAACATTTGAGTGTTTTAGGTGACAAGACCAATTTCTTTAGCCTCCTGAGGTTGAAGAAGCTCTGTTGCACCTTCTTTACCACACTCTTTGTGTGGGTGGTCCATTTCAGTTTGTCAGTGAACTGTACACCAATGAACTTGAAGCTTTCCACCTTCTTCACTGCGGTCCCGTCGATGTAGATAGGGAGGTGGCCCATCACAGTGACAGCTATGATTCTGTCTGGATTGGTTTGAATATTATTGCGTATTTTGTCATTATGGAGTTGTCCTTTTATTACATTTGAAAGCAATCACTGCCACTCAGGCAAACAGGTATTGTGCTGTGTAATCAGTGGTGGGAAAAGTACCCAATTGTCATACTTGAGTAAAAGTAAAGATACCTTAATAGAAAATGTCTCAAGTAAAAGTTAAAGTCACCCAGTAAAATAATACTTGAGTAAAAGTCTAAAACGATTGTTTTCAATATACTTAAGTATCAAAAGTAAATGTAATTGCTCAAATACACGTAAGAATCAAAAGTAAAAGCATAAATCATTTAAAATTCCATATATTAAGCAAACTAGACGTCACAGTCTTCTTGATTTATTTCTTTACTGATCACCAGACACTCAGACATCATTTACAAATGAAGTGTTTGTGTTTAGTGAGTCTGCCAGATAAGAGGTAGTAGGAATGGCCAGGGATGTTCTCTTGATAGGTGTGTGAATTGGACCATTTTCCTGTCCTGCTAAGCAATTCTAAATATAACAAGTACTTTTGGGTGTCAGAGGATATATATATGTTTTTAGGAATGTAGTGAAGTTAAAATAAGTTGTCAAAAATAAAGTACAGATACCCCCAAAAATGATTTAAGTAGTACTTTAAAGTATTTTATACTTAAGTAGTTTCCTCCGCTGTATGTAATTAGCGTGATCTGAAGGAAATGCCCTGAGCGCTCAAGTCAAGCTACATTTGTTTTCATACTGAATTACGGAGTTCAGTATGGTTTGTTCTAGCCTGGTTAAACAACATAATTCAGTATGGTTTGTCCTAGCCTGGTTAAACAACATAATTCAGTATGGTTTGTTCTAGCCTGGTTAAACAGCATAATTCAGTATGGTTTGTTCTAGCCTGGTTAAACAGCATAATTCAGTATGGTTTGTTCTAGCCTGGTTAAACAGCATAATTCAGTATGGTTTGTTCTAGCCTGGTTAAACAACATAATTCAGTATGGTTTGTTCTAGCCTGGTTTGTAAGGGTGCATTTTGGTGGCAGGGAAGTCAGGCGCAGGAGATTGAACTTGGTATAAAACGGAGCAGTTTAATAAGTGCTCAAAACTCCGAAAACCAAAATATACAAAATAAAAACAAGCGGGTACAAAACCCGCCACACACCAGAACATAACTTGCACAATGCTTACAAACACACAATCACCGACAAGGACAATGAGGGGGAACAGAGGGTTAAATACACAACATGTCATGAATGGGATTGGAAACAGGTGAGATACAAGACAAGACAAAACCAAAGGAAAATGAAAAGAGGATCAGCGATGGCTAGAAGTTCGGCGACTTCGACCGCCGGACGCCGCCCGAACAAGGAGAGGGACCAACTTCGACCGCCGGACGCCGCCCGAACAAGGAGAGGGACCAACTTCGACCGCCGGACGCCGCCCGAACAAGGAGAGGGACCAACTTCGACCGCCGGACGCCGCCCGAACAAGGAGAGGGACCAACTTCGACCGCCGGACGCCGCCTGAACAAGGAGAGGGACCAACTTCGACCGCCGGACGCCGCCCGAACAAGGAGAGGACCAACTCGACCGCCGGACGCCGCCCGAACAAGGAGAGGGACCGACTGCCGGACGCCGCCCGAACAAGGAGAGGGACCAACCGACTGCCGGACGCCGCCCGAACAAGGAGAGGACCACCCGACTGCCGGACGCCGCCCGAACAAGGAGAGGGACCAACTTCGACTGCCGGACGCCGCCCGAACAAGGAGAGGGACCAACTTCGACTGCCGGACGCCGCCCGAACAAGGAGAGGGACCAACTTCGACCGCCGGACGCCGCCCGAACAAGGAGAGGGACCAACTTCGGTGGAAGTCGTGACATGGTTAAACAACATAATTCAGTATGGTTTGATTTAGCCTGGTTAATTAAACAACATAATTCAGTATGGTTTGATTTAGCCCGGTGAACCTTGTGCATGTGCGTCTCTGAGTGATGTAATGGATGGATGAATCATATGTAGTGACCATAGCCATGTGTCTCTGACTGTAGCCAGATATCTGTACCAGGTTTACATAGTGTGGAAGAAAGAAGTCTCACTCATCCCAGTGGTGTTAATGTGAAAGCCCATAGGAAGGTCCATAGGAAGGCCCATAGGAAGGTCCATAGGAAGGCCCATAGGGAGGCCCGTAGGAAGGCCCGTAGGAAGGCCCATAGGAAGGGCCATAGGAAGGCCCATAGGAAGGCCCATAGGAAGGCCCATAAGAAGGCCCATAGGAAGGCCCATAGGAAGGCCCATAGGAAGGTCCATAGGAAGGCCCATAGGAAGGCCCATAAGAAGGCCCATAGGAAGCCCCATAGGAAGGCCCATAGGAAGACCCATAGGAAGGCCCATAGGAAGGCCCATAGGAAGGCCCATAGGAAGGCCCATAGGAAGACCCATAGGAAGGCCCATAGGAAGGCCCATAGGAAGGCCCATAGGAAGGTCCATAGGAAGGCCCATAGGAAGGCCCATAGGAAGGCCCATAGGAAGGTCCATAGGAAGGCCCATAGGAAGGTCCATAGGAAGGCCCATAGGAAGGTCCATATGAAGGCCCATAGGAAGGCCCATAGGAAGGCCCATAGGAAAGCCCATAGGAAGGCCCATAGGAAGGCCCATAGGAAGGCCCATAGGAATGCCCATAGGAAAGCCCATAGGAAGGCCCATAGGAAGGCCAATAGGAAGGCCCATAGGAAGGCCCATATGAAGGCCCATAGGAAGGCCCATAGGAAGGCCCATAGGAAGGCCCATAGGAAGGCCCATAGGAAAGCCCATAGGAAGGCCCATAGGAAGGCCCATAGGAAGGCCCATAGGAAGGTCCATAGGAAGGCCCATAGGAAGGCCCATAGGAAGGCCCATAGGAAGGCCCATAGGAAGGTCCATAGGAAGGCCCATAGGAAGGCCCATAGGAAGACCCATAGGAAGGCCCATAGGAAGGCCCATAGGAAGGTCCATAGGAAGGCCCATAGGAAGGCCCATAGGAAGACCCATAGGAAGGCCCATAGGGCCCATAGGAAGGCCCGTATGAAAACCCATAGGAAGGCCCATAGGGCCCATAGGGTCCATAGGAAGGTCCATAGGAAGGCCCATAGGAAGGCCATAGGGCCTGTAGGAAGGCCCATAGGAAGACCCATAGGGCCTGTAGGAAGGCCCATAGGAAGGCCATAGGAAAGCCCAAAGGAAGACCAATAGGGCCCATAGGAAGGCCCATAGGAAGACCCATCGGGCCTGTAGGAAGGCCCATAGGAAGGCCATAGGAAAGCCCAAAGGAAGACCAATAGGGCCCATAGGAAGGCCCATAGGAAAGCCCATAGGAAGACCAATAGGACCCATAGGAAGTCCCATAGGAAGGTCCATAGGAAGGCCCATAGGAAGGCCCATAGGAAGGCCCATAGGAAGGCCCATAGGAAGGCCCATAGGAAGGTCCATAGGAAGGCCCATAGGAAGGCCCATAGGAAGGTCCATAGGAAGACCCATAGGAAGGCCCATAGGAAGACCCGTAGGAAGGTCCATAGGAAGGCCCATAGGAAGACCCATAGGAAGGCCCATAGGAAGGTCCATAGGAAGGCCCATAGGAAGGCCCATAGGAAGACCCATAGGGCCCATAGGGCCCATAGGAAGACCAATAGGGCCCATAGGAAGCCCCATAGGAAGACCCATAGGGCCTGTAGGAAGGCCCATAGGAAGGCCATAGGAAAGCCCAAAGGAAGACCAATAGGGCACATAGGAAGGCCCATAGGAAAGCCCATAGGAAGGCCCATAGGGCATGTAGGAAGGCCCATAGGGCTTTGGTCAAAAATAGTGCACTTTGCAAATCAAATCAAATCAGATGTTATTTGTCACATACACATGGTTAGCAGATGTTATTGGTCATATACACATGGTTAGCAGATGTTAATGCGAGTGTAGAAAAATGCTTGTGCTTCTAGTTCCGACAGTGCAGTAATACCTAACAAGTAATCTTGACAATTTCACAACAACTACCTTATACACACAAATCTAAAGGGTTAAATAAGAATATGTACATATAAATATATGGATGAGCGATGGCCGTGCGGCACAGACAGGATGCAGTAGATGGTATAGAATACAGTATATACATATGATATGAGTAATTTAGGATATGTAAACATTATTAAAGTGACTAGTGATACCTTTATTACAGTACATCTATTAAAGTGGCCAGAGATTTGAGTCTGTATGTTGGCAGCAGCCACTCAATGTTATTGATGGCTGTTTAACAGTCTGATGGCCTTGAGATAGAAGCTGTTTTTCAGTATCTCTGTTCCTGCTTTGATGCACCTGTACTGACCTCGCCTTCTGGATGATCGCGGGGTGAACAGGCAGTGGCTCGGGTGGTTGTTGTCCTTGATGATCTTTTTGGCCTTCTTGTGACATCGGGTGGTGTAGGTGTCTTGGGGGGCAGGTAGTTTGCCCCTGGTGATGCGTTGTGCAGACCTCACTACCCACTGGAGAGCCTTGCGATTGTTTGGGCGGAGCAGTTGCCGTACCAGGCGGTGATACAGCCCAGCATGATGCTCTCGATTGTGCATCTGTAAAAGTTTGTGAGTGTTTTAGGTAACAGGCCAATTTTCTTCAGCCTCCTGAGGTTGAAGAGACGCTGTTGCTTCTTCTTCACAACGCTGTCTGTGTGGTTGGACCATTTCAGTTTGTCCGTGATGTGTACGCCGATGAACTTAAAACTTTCCACCTTCTCCACTACTGTCCCGTCGATGTGGATGGGGGGGTGCTCCGACTGCTGTTTCCTGAAGACCACAATAATCTCCTTTGTTTTGTTGACGTTTCAGTGGGACGTTCAGTGGGGACGTTCAGTGGGGACGTTCAGTGGGACGTTCAGTGGGGACGTTTAGTGGGACGTTCAGTGGGGACGTTCAGTGGGACGTTCAGTGGGGACATTCAGTGGGACGTTCAGTGGGACGTTCAGTGGGGACATTCAGTGGGACGTTCAGTGGGACGTTCAGTGGGGACGCTCAGTGGGGACGTTCAGTGGGGACGCTCAGTGGGGACGCTCAGTGGGGACGCTCAGTGGGGACGCTCAGTGGGGACGTTTCGGTGGGACATTCAGTGGGGACGTTTCGCTGGGGACGTTTCGGTGGGACGTTCTAAATAGCTAATAGCTGGTTAAACCTTGAACACACATTATGGCAATGGATTTATGCAGCACCCCTCCTATCTATACTCTCATGAGAGAGAGCCATGTCGTTAACCACGATGAATCAGGATAGAGTCTGCTTCTTCGGCTAAGGGTATTCTTCAGGTGCCTGTCACACAATTACTAAACATATAAAACACAATGGATAATGGATTGGAACACTGTCTATAGTGTAATGTCTGTGGTACTGACTGTCTATAGTGTAATGTCTGTGGTACTGACTGTCTATAGTGTAATGTCTGTGGTACTGACTATAGTTAAAAATCTATGGTACTGACTATAGTTTAATATCTATGGTACTGACTATAGTTTAATATCTATGGTACTGACTATAGTTTAATATCTATGGTAACTGACTATAGTTTAATATCTATGGTACTGACTATAGTTTAATATCTATGGTACTGACTATAGTTTAATATCTATGGTACTGACTGACTATAGTTTAATATCTATGGTAACTGACTATAGTTTAATATCTATGGTACTGACTATAGTTTAATATCTATGGTACTGACTATAGTTTAATATCTATGGTACTGACTATAGTTTAATATCTATGGTACTGACTGACTATAGTTTAATATCTATGGTACTGACTATAGTTTAATATCTATGGTACTGACTGACTATAGTTTAATATCTATGGTACTGACTGACTATAGTTTATCTATGGTACTGACTATAGTTTAATATCTATGGTACTGACTGACTATAGTTTAATATCTATGGTACTGACTGACTATAGTGTAATGTCTGTGGTACTGACTATAGTTTAATATCTATGGTACTGACTATAGTTTAATATCTATGGTACTGACTATAGTTTAATATCTATGGTACTGACTATAGTTTAATATCTATGGTACTGACTGACTATAGTTTAATATCTATGGTACTGACTATAGTTTAATATCTATGGTACTGACTATAGTTTAATATCTATGGTACTGACTATAGTTTAATATCTATGGTACTGACTATAGTTTAATATCTATGGTACTGACTGACTATAGTTTAATATCTATGGTACTGACTATAGTTTAATATCTATGGTACTGACTGACTATAGTTTAATATCTATGGTAACTGACTATAGTTTAAAATCTATGGTACCGACTGTCTCTGTATTACTCTGTATCATCATGGGCTCTCGTGGGGGAAAAGGTTCAGTCCCAGGTGGCTTCCATTTCCCCTTCAAATGGTTTACTCTCACTCGTAGTTTTCTGAAAATGTTCTGTTAAATATTGTCGGGTAGTGTATCGCTATGTTTTACCAATGTGCTACTAACAGTATGCTTGTATTATCACCCAATGTTGTTGACTGTACATTCAGCATTTTGTCTGTTCCTGTCTGTTCTTCAGTTAGTCTGTTCCTGTCTGTGCTTCAGTTAGTCTGTTCCTGTCTGTGCTTCAGTTAGTCTGTTCCTGTCTGTGCTTCAGTCAGTCTGTTCCTGTCTGTCCTTCAGTCAGTCTGTTCCTGTCTGTGCTTCAGTTAGTCTGTTCCTGTCTGTGCTTCAGTCAGTCTGTTCCTGTCTGTGCTTCAGTTAGTCTGTTCCTGTCTGTGCTTCAGTTAGTCTGTTCCTGTCTGTGCTTCAGTTAGTCTGTTCCTGTCTGTCCTTCAGTCAGTCTGTTCCTGTCTGTGCTTCAGTTAGTCTGTTCCTGTCTGTTCTTCAGTCAGTCTGTTCCTGTCTGTCCTTCAGTTAGTCTGTTCCTGTCTGTGCTTCAGTCAGTCTGTTCCTGTCTGTTCTTCAGTTAGTCTGTTCCTGTCTGTCCTTCAGTCAGTCTGTTCCTGTCTGTGCTTCAGTTAGTCTGTTCCTGTCTGTTCTTCAGTCAGTCTGTTCCTGTCTGTGCTTCAGTTAGTCTGTTCCTGTCTGTTCTTCAGTTAGTCTGTTCCTGTCTGTGCTTCAGTTAGTCTGTTCCTGTCTGTTCTTCAGTCAGTCTGTTCCTGTCTGTGCTTCAGTTAGTCTGTTCCTGTCTGTGCTTCAGTTAGTCTGTTCCTGTCTGTGCTTCAGTCAGTCTGTTCCCATCTGTCCTTCAGTTAGTCTGTTCCTGTCTGTTCTTCAGTCAGTCTGTTCCTGTCTGTGCTTCAGTCAGTCTGTTCCCATCTGTCCTTCAGTCAGTCTGTTCCCATCTGTCCTTCAGTCAGTCTGTTCCTGTCTGTGTTTCAGTCAGTCTGTTCCTGTCTGTCCTTCAGTCAGTCTGTTCCTGTCTGTCCTTCAGTCAGTCTGTTCCTGTCTGTGCTTCAGTCAGTCTGTTCCTGTCTGTGCTTCAGTCAGTCTGTTCCTGTCTGTGCTTCAGTCAGTCTGTTCCCATCTGTCCTTCAGTCAGTCTGTTCCTGTCTGTGCTTCAGTTAGTCTGTTCCTGTCTGTGCTTCAGTCAGTCTGTTCCTGTCTGTGCTTCAGTTAGTCTGTTCCTGTCTGTGTTTCAGTCAGTCTGTTCCCATCTGTCCTTCAGTTAGTCTGTTCCTGTCTGTCCTTCAGTCAGTCTGTTCCTGTCTGTCCTTCAGTCAGTCTGTTCCTGTCTGTCCTTCAGTCAGTCTGTTCCCATCTGTCCTTCAGTTAGTCTGTTCCTGTCTGTCCTTCAGTCAGTCTGTTCCTGTCTGTGCTTCAGTCAGTCTGTTCCTGTCTGTGCTTCAGTCAGTCTGTTCCTGTCTGTGCTTCAGTCAGACTTTTGTCTCAGTCTATTGTCTTCAGTCTTTAAATAATGTGTTTATCTGAGTAAAGAGCCAGTTTCATACTGAAAGAAAAGGGTGCTTAATAGCTACTGAAACCTATAGAGATAGTGAAAGGTATAAGGTCACCTCGCCGAAATGTTATTGGAATTGAAGTGTTGGCAGTTTTGTCGTTTTATCAAAAGGATTGCTGTTGGTGTTTGGTCGTCAAGGTCTGCTTTGGGGAGGAGTTTGTATAGCCATTAAGAGTTACGAATGTTAGAGAATCATTTTTATAATTTTTTTCGCACTGGAATTTTTACACAACGCCGTCAGAAATAAGCATGAAGGTGAAAGACACAGCAAGACAAGGCCTCTTGGTGACTAACAGAATAGTATATTGAGGTGTTGGGGAACATGCTGCCTGTCAGAGAGAATAGTATATTGAGGTGTTGGGGAACATGCTGCCTGTCAGAGAGAATAGTATATTGAGGTGTTGGGGAACATGCTGCCTGTCAGAGAGAATAGTATATTGAGGTGTTGGGGAACATGCTGCCTGTCAGAGAGAATAGTATATTGAGGTGTTGGGGAACATGCTGCCTGTTAGAGAGAATAGTATATTGAGGTGTTGGGAAACATGCTGCCTGTTAGAGAGAATAGTATATTGAGGTGTTGGGAAACATGCTGCCTGTCAGAGAGAATAGTATATTGAGGTGTTGGGGAACATGCTGCCTGTCAGAGAGAATAGTATATTGAGGTGTTGGGGAACATGCTGCCTGTTAGAGAGAATAGTATATTGAGGTGTTGGGGAACATGCTGCCTGTTAGAGAGAATAGTATATTGAGGTGTTGGGGAACATGCTGCCTGTTAGAGAGAATAGTATATTGAGGTGTTGGGGAACATGCTGCCTGTTAGAGAGAATAGTATATTGAGGTGTTGGGGAACATGCTGCCTGTCAGAGAGAATAGTATATTGAGGTGTTGGGGAACATGCTGCCTGTTAGAGAGAATAGTATATTGAGGTGTTGGGGAACATGCTGCCTGTCAGAGAGAATAGTATATTGAGGTGTTGGGGAACATGCTGCCTGTTAGAGAGAATAGTATATTGAGGTGTTGGGGAACATGCTGCCTGTTAGAGAGAATAGTATATTGAGGTGTTGGGGAACATGCTGCCTGTCAGAGAGAATAGTATATTGAGGTGTTGGGGAACATGCTGCCTGTTAGAGAGAATAGTATATTGAGGTGTTGGGAAACATGCTGCCTGTTAGAGAGAATAGTATATTGAGGTGTTGGGAAACATGCTGCCTGTTAGAGAGAATAGTATATTGAGGTGTTGGGAAACATGCTGCCTGTTAGAGAGAATAGTATATTGAGGTGTTGGGGAACATGCTGCCTGAGGATGCTGAGGGAAGAACGGCTCATAATAATGTCTGGAACGGAGCAAATGGAACGGCATCAAACACCTGGACACCATGTGCTTCGATGTATTTGATACCATTCCACTTATTCCGCCCCAGCCATTACCACGAGCCCTGTCCTCCCCAATAACTGTGCCACCAACCTCCTGTGATTCAGGTGTTGGGGAAGAGAAAACTAATTTTAAATGGCTTCTGCTCTAAGACTACTACAAGGTACATTGTACACAGTGAGTTCATGGAGTACCCACTGTATCAGCAATGAACCAGCTGGTTCTGTTAGAAGGATCGTTCGAATAAAGTTAAAGGCCTTTGAATGGTTTGTTAAAGAAGTCCAATGTATCTGAATCTGACTGCAGAAGAGAAATGTAACATGAGAGAATAGATTAAATACTGTAGAGTATCAAATCAAATGTATTTATAAAGCCCTTCTTACATCAGCTGATGTCTCAAAGTGCTGTACAGAAACTCAGCCTAAAACCCCAAACAGCAAACAATGCAGGTGTAGAAGCACGTCATCATTTGTGCCATTTTATTTTTTTACCTTCAGAATCAATAAAATGTAAGAAATGTTTGACATTTTTTCGCCCTTCCTGCTTTTTGAGTTCCGCTGTCGTACCGTTTTAAACATTTGACACATCCAGAATCCAACTACACGAGGATAACAGAGAAATATACCTGACACTGACACTCTACTACACGAGGATAACAGAGAAATATACCTGACACTGACACTCTACTACACGAGGATAACAGAGAAATATACCTGACACTGACACTCTACTACACGAGGATAACAGAGAAATATACCTGACACTGACACTCTACTACACGAGGATAACAGAGAAATATACCTGACACTGACACTCTACTACATCATGTCATGCATTGATTGATAATAGATTGACGCTAGATTGATGATTGATTGATGATAGATTGATGATTGATTGGTGAATGATTGATGATTGATTGGTGAATGATTGATGATTGATTGGTGAATGATTGATGATTGATTGAACTGAAATGTGAATCAGTGGTGCGGAGGGCTGCCTTAATTGCTGCCTTAATTGCCTAAAACCTCAGCTCTCTCACCTCTTCTCTCCCAATGTTGCTCTGTTCTCTGTCTCCTCTTCTCTCCCAATACTGCTGTGTTCTCTGTCTCCTCTTCTCTCCCAATACTGCTGTGTTCTCTGTCTCCTCTTCTTTCCCAATACTGCTGTGTTCTCTGTCTCCTCTTCTCTCCCAATACTGCTCTGTTCTCTGTCTCCTCTTCTCTCCCAATGTTGCTGTGTTCTCTGTCTCCTCTTCTCTCTCAATGCTGCTCTGTTCTCTGTCTCCTCTTCTCTCTCAATGTTGCTCTGTTCTCTGTCTCCTCTTCTCTCATAATACTGCTCTGTTCTCTGTCTCCTCTTCTCTCATAATACTGCTCTGTTCTCTGTCTCCTCTTCTCTCCCAATGTTGCTGCTGTTCTCTGTCTCCTCTTCTCTCCCAATACTGCTCTGTTCTCTGTCTCCTCTTCTCTCCCAATGTTGCTCTGTTCTCTGTCTCCTCTTCTCTCCTAATACTGCTCTACATTTACATTTACATTTAAGTCATTTAGCAGACGCTCTTATCCAGAGCGACTTACAAATTGATGCATTCACCTTATGACATCCAGTGGAACAGTAGTGCATCTAAATCTTTTAAGGGGGTGAGAGGGATTACTTTATCCTATCCTAGGTATTCCTTAAAGAGGTGGGGTTTCAGGTGTCTCCGGAAGGTGGTGATTGACTCCGCTGTCCTGGCGTCGTGAGGGAGTTTGTTCCACCATTGGGGGGCCAGAGCAGCGAACAGTTTTGACTGGGCTGAGCGGGAACTGTACTTCCTCAGTGGTAGGGAGGCGAGCAGGCCAGAGGTGGATGAACGCAGTGCCCTTGTTTGGGTGTAGGGCCTGATCAGAGCCTGGAGGTACTGAGGTGCCGTTCCCCTCACAGCTCCGTAGGCAAGCACCATGGTCTTGTAGCGGATGCGAGCTTCAACTGGAAGCCAGTGGAGAGAGCGGAGGAGCGGGGTGACGTGAGAGAACTTGGGAAGGTTGAACACCAGACGGGCTGCGGCGTTCTGGGTGAGTTGTAGGGGTTTAATGGCACAGGCAGGAGCCCAGCCAACAGCGAGTTGCAGTAATCCAGACGGGAGATGACGAGTGCCTGGATTAGGACCTGCGCCGCTTCCTGTGTGAGGCAGGGTCGTACTCTGCGGATGTTGTAGAGCATGAACCTACAGGAACGGGCCACCGCCTTGATGTTAGTTGAGAACGACAGGGTGTTGTCCAGGATCACGCCAAGGTTCTTAGCGCTCTGGGAGGAGGACACAATGGAGTTGTCAACCGTGATGGCGAGATCATGGAACGGGCAGTCCTTCCCCGGGAGGAAGAGCAGCTCCGTCTTGCCGAGGTTCAGCTTGAGGTGGTGATCCGTCATCCACACTGATATGTCTGCCAGACATGCAGAGATGCGATTCGCCACCTGATCATCAGAAGGGGGAAAGGAGAAGATTAATTGTGTGTCGTCTGCATAGCAATGATAGGAGAGACCATGTGAGGTTATGACAGAGCCAAGTGACTTGGTGTATAGCGAGAATAGGAGAGGGCCTAGAACAGAGCCCTGGGGGACACCAGTGGTGAGAGCACGTGGTGTGGAGACGGATTCTCGCCACGCCACCTGGTAGGAGCGACCTGTCAGGTAGGACGCAATCCATGCGTGGGCCGCGCCGGGAGATGCCCAACTCGGAGAGGGTGGAGAGGAGGATCTGATGGTTCACAGTATCGAAGGCAGCCGATAGGTCTAGAAGGATGAGAGCAGAGGAGAGAGAGTTAGCTTTAGCAGTGCGGAGCGCCTCCGTGATACAGAGAAGAGCAGTCTCAGTTGAATGACTAGTCTTGAAACCTGACTGATTTGGATCAAGAAGGTCATTCTGAGAGAGATAGCGGGAGAGCTGGCCAAGGACGGCACGTTCAAGAGTTTTGGAGAGAAAAGAAAGAAGGGATACTGGTCTGTAGTTGTTGACATCGGAGGGATCGAGTGTAGGTTTTTTCAGAAGGGGTGCAACTCTCGCTTCTCTTGAAGACGGAAGGGACGTAGCCAGCGGTCAGGGATGAGTTGATGAGCGAGGTGAGGTAAGGGAGAAGGTCTCCGGAAATGGTCTGGAGAAGAGAGGAGGGGATAGGGTCAAGCGGGCAGGTTGTTGGGCGGCCGGCCGTCACAAGACGCGAGATTTCATCTGGAGAGAGGGGGAGAAAGAGGTCAGAGCACAGGGTAGGGCAGTGTGAGCAGAACCAGCGGTGTCGTTTGACTTAGCAAACGAGGATCGGATGTCGTCGACCTTCTTTTCAAAATGGTTGACGAAGTCATCTGCAGAGGGAGGAGGGGGGGGGAGGAGGATTCAGGAGGGAGGAGAAGGTTGCAAAGAGCTTCCTAGGGTTAGAGGCAGATGCTTGGAATTTAGAGTGGTAGAAAGTGGCTTTAGCAGCAGAGAGAGAAGAGGAAAATGTAGAGAGGAGGGAGTGAAAGGATGTCAGGTCCGCAGGGAGGCGAGTTTTCCTCCATTTCCGCTCGGCTGCCCGGAGCCCTGTTCTGTGAGCTCGCAATGAGTCGTTGAGCCACGGAGCGGGAGGGGAGGACCGAGCCGGCCTGGAGGATAGGGGACATAGAGAGTCAAAGGATGCAGAAAGGGGAGGAGAGGAGGGTTGAGGAGGCAGAATCAGGAGATAGGTTGGAGAAGGTTTGAGCAGAGGGAAGAGATGATAGGATGGAAGAGGAGAGAGTAGCGGGGGAGAGAGAGCGAAGGTTGGGACGGCGCGATACCATCCGAGTAGGGGCAGTGTGGGAAGTGTTGGATGAGAGCGAGAGGGAGAAGGATACAAGGTAGTAGTCGGAGACTTGGAGGGGAGTTGCAATGAGGTTAGTGGAAGAACAGCATCTAGTAAAGATGAGGTCGAGCGTATTTCCTGCCTTGTGAGTAGGGGGGGAGGGTGAGGTCAAAAGAGGAGAGGAGTGGAAAGAAGGAGGCAGAGAGGAATGAGTCAAAGGTAGACGTGGGGAGGTTAAAGTCGCCCAGAACTGTGAGAGGTGAGCCGTCCTCAGGAAAGGAGCTTATCAAGGCATCAAGCTCATTGATGAACTCTCCGAGGGAACCTGGAGGGCGATAAATGATAAGGATGTTAAGCTTGAAAGGGCTGGTAACTGTGACAGCATGGAATTCAAAGGAGGCGATAGACAGATGGGTAAGGGGAGAAAGAGAGAATGACCACTTGGGAGAGATGAGGATCCCGGTGCCACCACCCCGCTGACCAGAAGCTCTCGGGGTGTGCGAGAACACGTGGGCAGACGAAGAGAGAGCAGTAGGAGTAGCAGTGTTGTCTGTGGTGATCCATGTTTCTGTCAGTGCCAAGAAGTCGAGGGACTGGAGGGGGGCATAGGCTGAGATGAACTCTGCCTTGTTGGCCGCAGATCGGCAGTTCCAGAGGCTACCGGAGACCTGGGAACTCCACGTGGGTCGTGCGCGCTGGGACCACCAGATTAGGGGTGGCCGCGGCCACGCGGTGTGGAGCGTTTGTATGGTCTGTGCTGAGAGATGAGAACAGGGATAGACAGACACATAGTTGACAGGCTACACAAGAGGCTACGCTAATGCAAAGGAGATTGGAATGACAAGTGGACTACACGTCTCGAGTGTTCAGAAAGTTAAGCTTACGTAGCAAGAATCTTATTGACTAAAATGATTAAAATGATACAGTACTGCTGAAGTAGGCTAGCTGGCAGAGGCTGCGTTGTTGACTATGTAGGCTAGCTGGCAGTGTCTGCGTTGTTGACACTACACTAATCAAGTCGTTCCGTTGAGTGTAATGGTTTCTACTGTGCTACTGTGCTGCTATTCGGGGCTAGCTGGCTAGCTAGCAGTGTTGATTTACGTTGCGTTGCGTTAAAAAGAACGACAATAGCTGGCTAGCTAACCTAGGAAATCGCTCAAGACTACACAATTATCTTTGATACAAAGACGGCTATGTAGCTAGCTATGTAGCTAGCTACGATCAAACAAATCAAGCCGTTGTACTGTAATGAAATGAAAAATGTGATACTACCTGTGGAGCGAAGCGAAATGCGACCGGATTGTTGAGTGCGGAAGTTCTGTTACGCTCTGTTCTCTGTCTCCTCTTCTCTCTCAATGTTGCTCTGTTCTCTGTCTCCTCTTCTCTCCCAATGTTGCTGCTGTTCTCTGTCTCCTCTTCTCTCTCAATGTTGCTGTTCTCTGTCTCCTCTTCTCTCCCAATACTGCTCTGTTCTCTGTCTCCTCTTCTCACCCAATGTTGCTCTGTTCTCTGTCTCCTCTTCTCTCCCAATGTTGCTGTGTTCTCTGTCTCCTCTTCTCTCCCAATGTTGCTGTGTTCTCTGTCTCCTCCTCTCTCCTAATGTTGCTCTGTTCTCTGTCTCCTCTTCTCTCCCAATGCTGCTGTGTTCTCTGTCTCCTCTTCTCTCCCAATGCTGCTGTGTTCTCTGTCTCCTCTTCTCTCCCAATGTTGCTCTGTTCTCTGTCTCCTCTTCTCTCCTAATGCTGCTCTGCTCTGTTCTCTGTCTCCTCTTCTCTCCCAATGCTGCTGTGTTCTCTGCTCTGTTGCTCTGTTCTCTGTCTCCTCTTCTCTCCCAATGTTGCTCTGTCTCCTCTCTCCCAATGTTGTCTCCTCTTCTCTCCCAATGTTGTCTCCTCTTCTCTCCCAATGTTGCTGTGTTCTCTGTCTCCTCTTCTCTCCCAATGTTGCTCTGTTCTCTGTCTCCTCTTCTCTCATAATGCTGCTCTGTTCTCTGTCTCCTCTTCTCTCTCAATGCTGCTCTGTTCTCTGTCTCCTCTTCTCTCCCAATGTTGCTGTGTTCTCTGTCTCCTCTTCTCTCCCAATGTTGCTCTGTTCTCTGTCTCCTCCTCTCTCCCAATGTTGCTCTGTTCTCTGTCTCCTCTTCTCTCCCAATGTTGCTCTGTTCTCCGTCTCCTCTTCTCTCATAATTTTCTCTCTCTGCCAGGGCTTTGTCACTCATTCAGTGATCTAACACCACCATCTACTGGTAAGCCATGGTTTTACAGTGGCACTCACAAAATCATCTACAGTGCCTTGCGAAAGTATTCGGCCCCCTTGAACTTTGCGACCTTTTGCCACATTTCAGGCTTCAAACATAAAGATATAAAACTGTATTTTTTTGTGAAGAATCAACAACAAGTGGGACACAATCATGAAGTGGAATGACATTTATTGGATATTTCAAACTTTTTTAACAAATCAAAAAGTGAAAAATTGGGCGTGCAAAATTATTCAGCCCCTTTACTTTCAGTGCAGCAAACTCTCTCCAGAAGTCCAGTGAGGATCTCTGAATGATCCAATGTTGACCTAAATGACTAATGATGATAAATACAATCCACCTGTGTGTAATCAAGTCTCCGTATAAATGCACCTGCACTGTGATAGTCTCAGAGGTCCGTTAAAAGCGCAGAGAGCATCATGAAGAACAAGGAACACACCAGGCAGGTCCGAGATACTGTTGTGAAGAAGTTTAAAGCCGGATTTGGATACAAAAAGATTTCCCAAGCTTTAAACATCCCAAGCAGCACTGTGCAAGCGATAATATTGAAATGGAAGGAGTATCAGACCACTGCAAATCTACCAAGACCTGGCCGTCCCTCTAAACTTTCAGCTCATACAAGGAGAAGACTGATCAGAGATGCAGCCAAGAGGCCCATGATCACTCTGGATGAACTGCAGAGATCTACAGCTGAGGTGGGAGACTCTGTCCATAGGACAACAATCAGTCGTATATTGCACAAATCTGGCCTTTATGGAAGAGTGGCAAGAAGAAAGCCATTTCTTAAAGATATCCATAAAAAGTGTCGTTTAAAGTTTGCTGGATGGATGGAGCCAAATACAGGACCATTCTGGAAGAAAACCTGATGGAGTCTGCAAAAGACCTGAGACTGGGACGGAGATTTGTCTTCCAACAAGACAATGATCCAAAATATAAAGCAAAATCTACAATGGAATGGTTAAAAAATAAACATATCCAGGTGTTAGAATGGCCAAGTCAAAGTCCAGACCTGAATCCAATCGAGAATCTGTGGAAAGAACTGAAAACTGCTGTTCACAAATGCTCTCCATCCAACCTCACTGAGCTCGAGCTGTTTTGCAAGGAGGAATGGGAAAAAATGTCAGTCTCTCCATGTGCAAAACTGATAGAGACATACCCCAAGCGACTTACAGCTGTAATCGCGGCAAAAGGTGGCGCTACAAAGTATTAACTTAATTAAGGGGGCTGAATAATTTTGCACGCCCAATTTTTCAGTTTTTGATTTGTTAAAAAAGTTTGAAATATTCAATAAATGTCGTTCCACTTCATGATTGTGTCCCACTTGTTGTTGATTCTTCACAAAAAAATACAGTTTTATATCTTTATGTTTGAAGCCTGAAATGTGGCAAAAGGTCGCAAAGTTCAAGGTACTGGGGCATTTGGTCATACTACTGTACTGTACCCAGGGGTTATGATGAAGGCACTGTACGTAGGCATTTGGTCATACTACTGTACTGTACCCAGGGGTTATGATGATCATACTACTGTACTGTACCCAGGGGTAATGGTGATCATACTACTGTACTGTACCCAGGGGTTATGATGATCATACTACTGTACTGTACCCAGGGGTAATGATGATCATACTACTGTACTGTACCCAGGGGTAATGATGATCATACTACTGTACTGTACCCAGGGGTAATGATGATCATACTACTGTACTGTACCCAGGGGTTATGATGATCATACTACTGTACTGTACCCAGGGGTAATGATGATCAGGGGTAATGATGATCATACTGTACTGTACCCAGGGTAATGATGATCATACTACAGGGGTAATGATGATCATACTAATGTACTGTCTGTACGCAGATGGGTAATGATGATCATACTACTGTACTGTACCCAGGGGTTATGGGTGTACCCAGGGGTCATGATGATCATACTACTGTACTGTACCCACTACTGTACTGTACCCAGGGGTAATGATGATCATACTACTGTACTGTACCCAGGGGTTATGATGATCATACTACTGTACTGTACCCAGGGGTCATGGTGATCATACTACTGTACTGTACCCAGGGGTCATGGTGATCATACTACATTACTGTCTGTACCCAGGGGTAATGATGATCATACTACTGTACTGTACCCAGGGGTCATGATGATCATACTACTGTACTGTACCCAGGGGTAATGGTGATCATACTACTGTACTGTACCCAGGGGTTATGATGATCATACTAATGTCTGTACCCAGGGGTAATGGTGATCATACTACTGTACTGTACCCAGGGGTAATGGTGATCATACTACTGTACTGTCTGTACGCAGGGGTTATGATGATCATACTACTGTACTGTACCCAGGGGTAATGATGATCATACTACTGTACTGTACCCAGGGGTCATGATGATCATACTACTGTACTGTACTGTACCCAGGGGTTGTTGATGACAAAGAATCTAATCAGAGGTAAGCCTCCCGATGGTCAATGATAACATTAGCTGTTTTGCAACTCTGGCAACAGTAGTTCAACGCATAAATAGTTGTGGACTATTCCTTTAATAAGGAGCTATACACTGTAGGTTTGATTGCTCTTTATATGTCTCTGTCCCTTTAATGACTGGTATTATATATACAGTACCAGTCAAAAGTTTGGACACACCTACTCATTCAAGGGTTTTTCTTTATTTTGTACCACTTTCAGCTTTGCACGCTCTTGGCATTCTCTCAACCAGCTTCATGAGGTAGTCACCTGGAATGCATTTAAATTTAAAAAATAAACCGCTGATTTCATGATTACCCATGCCTATCGTCTATACGGACTTCCCCAGGACATTGTCTCGGATCATGGGCCCCAGTTTGTCGCACGGTATTGGAAAGCCTTCTGCTCCCTGTTAGGGGCATCGGTGAGTCTCTCCTCTGGGTTCCACCCACAGTCGAATGGGCAAACTGAGCGGGCCAACCATGATCTGTAGAAGTTCCTCCGCTATTTCATTTCCACCCAGGCCAGCAGCTGGAGCAAGTTCCTCGTGTGGGTGGAGTATGCTCACAACACACTGCCGAACTCATCCACTGGACTGTCAACATTCAAGTGTCTGTTTGGCCCCCTCCCTTTCTCCTGAACAAGAGGCCGAAGTGTGGGTGCCATCAGCCGAGGCATTTATTCAGCGATGTCGCCCCATCTGGATCAGAGTGCAATCCTCCTTGCTCCGCTCCTCTGCCCGACACCAACACCAGGCAAACCGGCACCAAAGGCCTTTTTGGCTCCTCTGACCAGGTCAACGGGTGTGGCTGTCCACCCGTGATCTTCCCTTAAAGGTGGACTCGCGGAAGCTCGCTCCAGGCTACATAGGACCATTCAAGATCCTGAGTCGCATCAACCCGTTCACCTATCGTCTCCAGCTTCCCAGGTCTATGAGGGTCTGTCCATCCTTCCATGTCTCCTATCTCAAGCTGGTAAGGACCAGTCCCTTCCCTCTCCCCACCTGCCCCTCCGCCCCCTCGACTTGTTGATGGTCGCATGGCCTACACTGTCCGGCGTCTGTTGGAGGCTCATCGGATCCGAGGCACCCTGCAGTACCTGGTGGACTGGGAGGGCTATGGCCCCGAGGAGCGGGCGTGGGTGCATTATGTAAATGTTTTGCTGATACAGTCCACTTCAACCAACTACTTGGTGGTCTCCCTGGCTCCGCGTCTGGAGCCGCTCCTAGAAGGGGGGGTACTGTCATGGTTCCACCTGTCACCAGAGGGCGGCAGAGACTGTCCTAGAGACATTAACGACATTCAGGTGTTTCCAATTTACTCATTGTGTTTTCTGTTCTATGCAGAAGCTTGAATTGTTGACCGTTCGTTTCCTGAGTGAGTTTTCGAGACTTAGTGTTTGTTGTTTTTTCATGTGTACTGTGATCCTGCGGCTACCTTTTCTCACTAAAGTATTCTGTTTATTCTTAACAGCTGATTCCTCGTCTGGTCTCTTCTCTGCACCTGGGTCCAACCTTACCACGTCGCATCTCAGCATCAACTGTTCAGAGCAGACTGCACGAATCAGGCCTTCATTGTCAAATTGCAGAAAAGAAACCACTGCTAAAGGACACAAATAACAAGAAGAGACTTGCATTGGGCCAAGAAACATGAGCGATGGACATTAGACCGATGGAAATCTGTCCTTTAGTCTGAAGAGTCCAAATTGGATGTTTTTGTTTCCAACCACTGTGTTTTTGTGAGACTCAGAGTAGGTGAACGGATTATCTTTGATTGTGTGGTTCCCACCGTGAAGCATGGAGGAGGAGGTGTGATTGTGTGGGGGCGCATTGCATGTGACTATGTCTTTGGTTTATTTAGAATTCTGGTTCGAGCTTAGTGGGACTATAATTTTTTTTCAACAGGACAATGACCCTACACACCTCAAGGCTGTGTAAGGGCTATTTGACCAAGAAGGAGAGGGATGGAGTGCTGCATCAGATGACCTGGCCTCCACATTCACCCGATCTCAACCATATTGAGATGGTTTGGGATGAGTTGGACTGCAAAGTGAAGGAAAAGCAGCCAACAAGTGCTCAGCGTATGTGGGAACTCCTTCAAGACTGTTGGAAAAGCATTCCAGGTGAAGCTGGTTGAGAGAATGCCAAGAGTGTGCGAAGCTGTTGTAAAAGCAAAGAGTGGCAACTTTGAAGAATCTCAAATATAAAATATATTTAGATTTTTTAAACACTTTTTTGGTTACTACATGATTCCTTGGGGCAGCAGGTAGCCTAATGGTTAGAGCGTTGGACTATTAACCAAAAGGTTACAAGTTCGAATCACCGAGCTGACAAGGTACAAATCTGTCGTTCTGCCCCTGAACAGGCAGTTAACCCACTGTTCCTAGGCCATCATTGAAAATAAGAATTTATTCTTAACTGACTTGCCTAGTTAAATAAAAAAAATAGTTTTGATGTCTTCACTATTATTCTACAATATAGAAAATAGCAAAAAGAAAGAAAAACCCTTGAATGAGTAGGTGTGTTCAAACTTTAGACTGGTACTGTACATTCTACATTCTATATTCTATATTCTATATTCTATATTCTCTCCATCTCTCCAAACTTTAGACTGGTACTGTACATTCTATATTCTATATTCTATATTCTATATTCTGTATGTGCATCTCTCCATCTCTCCAAACTTTAGACTGGTACTGTACATTCTATATTCTATATTCTATATTCTGTATGTGCATCTCTCCATCTCTCCAAACTTTAGACTGGTACTGTACATTATATATTCTATATTCTATATTCTGTATGTGCATCTCTCCATCTCTCCAAACTTTAGACTGGTACTGTATGTGCATCTCTCCATCTCTCCAAACTTTAGACTGGTACTGTACATTATATATTCTATATTCTATATTCTATATTCTGTATGTGCATCTCTCCATCTCTCCAAACTTTAGACTGGTACTGTATGTGCATCTCTCCATCTCTCCAAACTTTAGACTGGTACTGTACATTCTATATTCTATATTCTATATTCTATATTCTGTATGTGCATCTCTCCATCTCTCCAAACTTTAGACTGGTACTGTATGTGCATCTCTCCATCTCTCCAAACTTTAGACTGGTACTGTACATTCTATATTCTATATTCTATATTCTATATTCTGTATGTGCATCTCTCCATCTCTCCAAACTTTAGACTGGTACTGTATGTGCATCTCTCCATCTCTCCAAACTTTAGACTGGTACTGTATGTGCATCTCTCCATACTGTGTGCATTTTCTATGTTTTACAAGGGGATCTCAATCGGCTCTGTGACATCATCTGTGTGTCCCTCCACGACTTTCCAACACTGAGGAGGCTGCACTACTTTGTTATTTGGTATCTGGTATTTTATCAGGATCCCCATTAGCTGTTTTGCGAAAGCAGCAGCTACTCTTCATTGGGGTAACAGAACACAAAACATGAAACATAATACAGAATGACATAATACAGAATATCAATAGACAAGAACAGCTCAAGGACAGAACGATATCAATTTATAAAAAGGAACAAATAGCCTACTTATCAATACAACAGTACACACAAACTATGTAGGTCCAATAGGGGAGAGGCGTTGTGACGTGAGGTGTTGCTTTATCTGTTTTTTGAAAACAGGTTTGCTGTTCCTTTCAGCAATATGAGATGGAAGGAAGTTGGGTCTATATAATACTGTACACTTTCTTGAATTTGTTCTGGATTTTGGGACTTTGAAAAGACCCCTGTGGCATGTCTGGAGGGGTAAGTGTGTGTGTCTGAGCTGTGTGTAAGTTGACCATGCAAACAATTTGGAACTTTCAACACATTAACGTTTCTTATAAAAAGAAGAAGTGATGTAGTCAGTCTCTCCTCAAGTCTTAGCCAAGAGAGACTGACTGCATTGTATTTATAATCAGCCCTCTGATTACAACGAAGAGCAAGACGTTGCCGCTCTGTTCTGGACCAGCTGCAGCGTAACTAAACTCAGCAAAAAATAAACGTCCTCTCACTGTCAACTGCATTTATTTTCAGCAAACTAAACATGTGTAAATATTTGTATCAACATAACAAGATTCAACAACTGAGACATAAACTGAACAAGTTCCACAGACATGTGACTAACTGAAATTGAATAATGTGTCCCTCAACAAAGGGGGGTGTGTGGGGGTTAAGTAACAGTCAGTATCTGGTGTGGCCACCAGCTGCATTAAGTACTGCAGTGCATCTCCTCCTCATGGACTGCACCAGATTTACCAGTTCTTGCTGTTAGATTTTACCCCACACTTCCACCAAGGAACCTGCAAGTTCCCGGACATTTCTGGGGGGGGGGGAATCGCCCTAGCCCTCACCGTCTGGTCCAACATGTCTCAGACGTGCTCAATGGCATTGAGATCGGGGCTCTTCGCTGGCCATGGCAGAACACGGATATTCCTGTCTTGCAGGAAATCACACACAGAATGAGCAGTATGGCTGGTGGCATTGTCATGCTGGAGGGTCATGTCAGGATGAGCCTGCAGGAAGGGTACCACATGAGGGAAGAGGATGTCTTCCCTGTAACGCACAGCGTTGAGATTGCCTGCAATGGCAACAAGCTCAGTCCGATGATGCTGTGACACACCGCCCCAGACCATGATGGACTCTTCACCTCCAAATCGTTCTCGCTCCAGAGTACAGGCCTCGGTGTAACGCTCATTCCTTCGACTATAAAACGCGAACCAAACCACGACTCGTCAGTGAAGAGCACTTTTTGCCAGTCCTGTCTTGTCCAGCGACGGTGGGTTTGTGCCCATAGGAGACGTTGTTGCCGGTGATGTCTGGTGAAGACCTGCCTTATAACAGGCCTACAAGCCCTCAATCCAGTCACTCTCAGCCTATTGGGGACAGTCTGAGCACTGATGGAGGGATGGTGCGTTCCTGGTGTAACTCGGGCAGTAGTTTTTGCCATCCTGTACCTGTCCCGCAGGTGTAATGTTCTGATGTACCCATCCTGTGCAGGTGTTGTTACACATGGTCTGCCACTGCGAGGACGATCAGCTGTCCATCCTGTCTCCCTGTAGCGCTGTCTTAGGTGTCTCACAGTACGGACATTGCTATTTATTGCCCTGACCACATCTGCAGTCCTCATGCCTCCTTGCAGCATGCCTAAGGCATGTTCATGCAGATGAGCAGGGACTCTGGGCATCTTTCTTTTGGTGTTTTTCAGAGTCAGTAGAAAGGCCTCTTTAGTGTCCTAAGTTTACCTAACTGTGACCGTACTTGCCTTCCGTCTGTAAGCTGTTAGTGTCTTAACGACCGTTCCACAGGTGCATGTTCATTAATTGTTTATGGTTCATTGAACAAGCATGGGAAACAGTGTTTAAACCCTTCACAATGAAGATCTGTGAAGTTATTTGGATTTTTACGAATTATCTTTGAAAGACAGGGTCCTGAAAAAAGGACGTTTCTTTTTTTGCTGAGTTTAGGTCTTTCCTTGAAGCACTTGACCACATGACAGAACAATAATCAAGGTAAGATAAAACTAGAGCCTGAAGGACTCTAGAACATATCTTTATTACGGACAGACACCTCTCCCCATCTTTACACTCATTGAATCTATATGTTTGGACCATGACAGTTTACAATCCAAGGTGAATATAGCATCATTCTTGTGTATTTTAATTCCTCTTGTATTACTATTTAACTTGTTTCTTGTTTAACTGTATCGTTGAGAAGCGCTTGTAAGTAAGCATTTCACGTTAAAGTCTACACCTGTTGTATTTGGCACATGTGATTTGAGAAAGACAGAAAGAGAGAGAGAGAGAGGGAGGGAGGGAGAGAGTGAGAGAGAGCGAATGGGAGTCTTTCTGAGGACTGGGTTGCCATGGTAATCATTCTATGTTCCGCCTCTGTGATTGGTTCGGCTAGAGTGAGGAAGTATCTGCTATTTCTGTCACCTCAGACACAGTGGACACACACGTACTCAGTCACAGGACCACACATGCCCACATGCACACACACACACACACACACACACACACACACACACACACACACACACACACACACACACACACCAAACAACCTGACCCTTTATCTCATTCTGAGAAAGTCTATTTCAATACACACTGGAATTGTTGTTTTGACCTGGCCGTATGTGGAACTGGCCGTATGTTGACCTGGCCGTATGTTGAACTGGCCACATGTTGACCTGGCCACATGTTGACCTGACCACATGTAGACCTGGCCGTATGTTGAACTGGCCACATGTTGACCTGGCCGTATGTTGAACTGGCCACATGTTGACCTGGCCGTATGTTTACCTGGCCACATGTTGACCTGGCCACATGTTGACCTGGCCGTATGTTGACCTGGCCACATGTTGAACTGGCCACATGTTGAACTGGCCACATGTTGAACTGGCCGTATGTTGACCTGGCCACATGTAGACCTGGCCGTATGTTGAACTGGCCACATGTTGACCTGGCCGTATGTTGACCTGGCCGTATGTTGAACTGGCCACATGTTGAACTGGCCACATGTTGAACTGGCCACATGTTGAACTGGCCACATGTAGACCTGGCCGTATGTTGAACTGGCCACATGTTGACCTGGCCACATGTTGAACTGGCCACATGTTGACCTGGCCGTATGTTGAACTGGCCACATGTTGAACTGGCCACATGTTGAACTGGCCACACGTTGAACTGGCCACATGTTGACCTCACCATGAGTAATTGACTGGCCACATGTTGAACTCACCATGAGTAATTGACTGGCCACATGTTGAACTCACCATGAGTAATTGACTGGCCACATGTTGAACTCACCATGAGTAATTGACTGGCCAATTAGGGGAAGCCACAGGGTTGAATTCTTAATCAGTGTATGTGTGTTGTTTTCCATAAGCAAGAGAGCAGCAGAGATGAGACTAGTCGCTTGGGAACAGAAGGAATGAGCAGGACAAGATATCGTCACATCTACAATAGGGTTAGGGTTAGAGAACATCATGTCTAGATTAGGGTTAGAGAACATCATGTCTAGATTAGGGTTAGAGAACATCATGTCTAGATTAGGGTTAGGGTTAGAAAACATCATGTCTAGATTAGGGTTAGAGGACATCATGTCTGGGTTAGGGTTAGGGTTAGAAAACATCATGTCTGGGTTAGAGAACATCATGTCTAGATTAGGGTTAGGGTTAGAGAACATCATGTCTAGATTAGGGTTAGGGTTAGAAAACATCATGTCTGGGTTAGGGTTAGAGAACATCATGTATAGATTAGGGTTAGGGTTAGAGAACATCATGTCTAGATTAGGGTTAGGGTTAGAAAACATCATGTCTAGATTAGGGTTAGGGTTAGAAAACATCATGTCTGGGTTAGGGTTAGAGAACATCATGTCTAGATTAGGGTTAGGGTTAGAGAACATCATGTCTAGATTAGGGTTAGGGTTAGAGAACATCATGTCTAGATTAGGGTTAGGGTTAGAGAACATCATGTCTAGATTAGGGTTAGGGTTAGAGAACATCATGTCTAGATTAGGGTTAGGGTTAGAGAACATCATGTCTAGATTAGGGTTAGGGTTAGAGAACATCATGTCTAGATTAGGGTTAGGGTTAGAGAACATCATGTCTAGATTAGGGTTAGGGTTAGAAAACATCATGTCTAGATTAGGGTTAGGGTTAGAAAACATCATGTCTAGATTAGGGTTAGGGTTAGAGAACATCATGTCTAGATTAGGGTTAGGGTTAGAGAACATCATGTCTAGATTAGGGTTAGGGTTAGAAAACATCATGTCTGGGTTAGGGTTAGAGAACATCATGTCTAGATTAGGGTTAGAGGACATCATGTCTGGGTTAGGGTTAGGGTTAGAAAACATCATGTCTGGGTTAGGGTTAGAGAACATCATGTCTAGATTAGGGTTAGGGTTAGAGGACATCATGTCTAGATTAGGGTTAGGGTTAGAGAACATCATGTCTAGATTAGGGTTAGGGTTAGAAAACATCATGTCTGGGTTAGGGTTAGAGAACATCATGTCTAGATTAGGGTTAGGGTTAGAGAACATCATGTCTAGATTAGGGTTAGGGTTAGAAAACATCATGTCTAGATTAGGGTTAGGGTTAGAAAACATCATCTCTGGGTTAGGGTTAGAGAACATCATGTCTAGATTAGGGTTAGAGGACATCATGTCTAGATTAGGGTTAGGGTTAGAGAACATCATGTCTAGATTAGGGTTAGGGTTAGAGAACATCATGTCTAGATTAGGGTTAGGGTTAGAGAACATCATGTCTAGATTAGGGTTAGGGTTAGAGAACATCATGTCTAGATTAGGGTTAGGGTTAGAGAACATCATGTCTAGATTAGGGTTAGGGTTAGAAAACATCATGTCTAGATTAGGGTTAGGGTTAGAGAACATCATGTCTAGATTAGGGTTAGGGTTAGAGAACATCATGTCTAGATTAGGTTAGGGTTAGAGAACATCATGTCTAGATTAGGGTTAGGGTTAGAAAACATCATGTCTGGGTTAGGGTTAGAGAACATCATGTCTAGATTAGGGTTAGAGGACATCATGTCTAGATTAGGGTTAGGGTTAGAGAACATCATGTCTAGATTAGGGTTAGGGTTAGAGAACATCATGTCTAGATTAGGGTTAGGGTTAGAGAACATCATATCTAGATTAGGGTTAGGGTTAGAGAACATCATGTCTAGATTAGGGTTAGGGTTAGAGAACATCATGTCTAGATTAGGGTTAGGGTTAGAGAACATCATGTCTAGATTAGGGTTAGGGTTAGAGAACATCATGTCTAGATTAGGGTTAGGGTTAGAGAACATCATGTCTAGATTAGGGTTAGGGTTAGAAAACATCATGTCTAGATTAGGGTTAGGGTTAGAGAACATCATGTCTAGATTAGGGTTAGGGTTAGAGAACATCATGTCTAGATTAGGGTTAGGGTTAGAAAACATCATGTCTAGATTAGGGTTAGGGTTAGAGAACATCATGTCTAGATTAGGGTTAGGGTTAGAGAACATCATGTCTAGATTAGGGTTAGGGTTAGAGAACATCATGTCTAGATTAGGGTTAGGGTTAGAAAACATTATGTCTGGGTTAGGGTTAGAGAACATCATGTCTAGATTAGGGTTAGGGTTAGAGGACATCATGTCTAGATTAGGGTTAGGGTTAGAGAACATCATGTCTAGATTAGGGTTAGGGTTAGAGAACATCATGTCTAGATTAGGGTTAGGGTTAGAGAACATCATGTCTAGATTAGGGTTAGGGTTAGAAAACATCATGTCTAGATTAGGTTAGGTTAGAAAACATAGATTAGAGGACATCATGTCTAGATTAGGGTTAGGGTTAGAAACATCATGTCTAGATTAGGGTTAGGGTTAGAGAACATCATGTCTAGATTAGGGTTAGGGTTAGAGAACATCATGTCTAGATTAGGGTTAGGGTTAGAGAACATCATGTCTAGATTAGGGTTAGGGTTAGAAAACATCATGTCTAGATTAGGGTTAGGGTTAGAGAACATCATGTCTAGATTAGGGTTAGGGTTAGAGAAACATCATGTCTAGATTAGGGTTAGGGTTAGAAAACATCATGTCTAGATTAGGGTTAGGGTTAGAGAACATCATGTCTAGATTAGGGTTAGGTTAGAGAACATCATGTCTAGATTAGGGTTAGGGTTAGAGAACATCATGTCTAGATTAGGGTTAGGGTTAGAGAACATCATGTCTAGATTAGGGTTAGGGTTAGAAAACATCATGTCTGGGTTAGGGTTAGAGAACATCATGTCTAGATTAGGGTTAGAGGACATCATGTCTAGATTAGGGTTAGGGTTAGAGAACATCATGTCTAGATTAGGGTTAGGGTTAGAGAACATCATGTCTAGATTAGGGTTAGGGTTAGAGAACATCATATCTAGATTAGGGTTAGGGTTAGAGAACATCATGTCTAGATTAGGGTTAGAAAACATCATGTCTGGGTTAGGGTTAGAGAACATCATGTCTAGATTAGGGTTAGGGTTAGAGAACATCATGTCTAGATTAGGGTTAGGGTTAGAGAACATCATATCTAGATTAGGGTTAGGGTTAGAGAACATCATGTCTAGATTAGGGTTAGGGTTAGAGAACATCATGTCTAGATTAGGGTTAGGGTTAGAAAACATCATGTCTAGATTAGGGTTAGGGTTAGAGAACATCATGTCTAGATTAGGGTTAGGGTTAGAGAACATCATGTCTAGATTAGGGTTAGGGTTAGAGAACATCATGTCTAGATTAGGGTTAGGTTAGAAAACATCATGTCTAGATTAGGGTTAGGGTTAGAGAACATCATGTCTAGATTAGGGTTAGGTTAGAGAACATCATGTCTAGATTAGGGTTAGGGTTAGAAAACATCATGGTTAGAGAACATCATGTCTAGATTAGGTTAGGGTTAGAGAACATCATGTCTAGATTAGGGTTAGGGTTAGAAAACATCATGTCTAGATTAGGGGGGTTAGAGAACATCATGTCTAGAGGGTTACATCATGGTTAGGGTTAGAGGACATCATGTCTAGATTAGGGTTAGGGTTAGGAACATCATGTCTAGATTAGGGTTAGGGTTAGAGAACATCATGTCTAGATTAGGTTAGGGTTAGAGAACATCATGTCTAGATTAGGTTAGGGTTAGAGAACATCATGTCTAGATTAGGGTTAGGGGTTAGAGAACATCATGTCTAGATTAGGTTAGGGTTAGAAAACATCATGTCTAGATTAGGGTTAGGGTTAGAGAACATCATGTCTAGATTAGGGTTAGGTTAGAGAACATCATGTCTAGATTAGGGTTAGGGTTAGAGAACATCATGTCTAGATTAGGGTTAGGGTTAGAGAACATCATGTCTAGATTAGGGGTTAGGGTTAGAGAACATCATGTCTAGATTAGGGTTAGGTTAGAGAACATCATGTCTAGATTAGGGTTAGGAGGAAAACATCATGTCTAGATTAGGGTTAGGGTTAGAGAACATCATGTCTAGATTAGGGTTAGGGTTAGAGAACATCATGTCTAGATTAGGGTTAGGGTTAGAGAACATCATGTCTAGATTAGGGTTAGGGTTAGAAAACATTATGTCTGGGTTAGGGTTAGAGAACATCATGTCTAGATTAGGGTTAGGGTTAGAGGACATCATGTCTAGATTAGGGTTAGGGTTAGAGAACATCATGTCTAGATTAGGGTTAGGGTTAGAGAACATCATGTCTAGATTAGGGTTAGGGTTAGAGAACATCATGTCTAGATTAGGGTTAGGGTTAGAAAACATCATGTCTAGATTAGGGTTAGGGTTAGAAAACATCATGTCTGGGTTAGGGTTAGAGGACATCATGTCTAGATTAGGGTTAGGGTTAGAGAACATCATGTCTAGATTAGGGTTAGGGTTAGAGAACATCATGTCTAGATTAGGGTTAGGGTTAGAGAACATCATGTCTAGATTAGGGTTAGGGTTAGAGAACATCATGTCTAGATTAGGGTTAGGGTTAGAAAACATCATGTCTAGATTAGGGTTAGGGTTAGAGAACATCATGTCTAGATTGGGTTAGGGTTAGAGAACATCATGTCTAGATTAGGGTTAGGGTTAGAAAACATCATGTCTAGATTAGGGTTAGGGTTAGAGAACATCATGTCTAGATTAGGGTTAGGGTTAGAGAACATCATGTCTAGATTAGGGTTAGGGTTAGAGAACATCATGTCTAGATTAGGGTTAGGGTTAGAGAACATCATGTCTAGATTAGGGTTAGGGTTAGAAAACATCATGTCTGGGTTAGGTTAGAGAACATCATGTCTAGATTAGGGTTAGAGGACATCATGTCTAGATTAGGGTTAGGGTTAGAGAACATCATGTCTAGATTAGGGTTAGGGTTAGAGAACATCATGTCTAGATTAGGGTTAGGGTTAGAGAACATCATGTCTAGATTAGGGTTAGGGTTAGAGAACATCATGTCTAGATTAGGGTTAGAAAACATCATGTTGGGTTAGTTAGAGAACATCATGTCTAGATTAGGGTTAGGGTTAGAGAACATCATGTCTAGATTAGGGTTAGGGTTAGAGAACATCATATCTAGATTAGGGTTAGGGTTAGAGAACATCATGTCTAGATTAGGGTTAGGGTTAGAGAACATCATGTCTAGATTAGGGTTAGGTTAGAAAACATCATGTCTAGATTAGGGTTAGGGTTAGAAAACATCATGTCTAGATTAGGGTTAGGGTTAGAGAACATCATGTCTAGATTAGGGTTAGGGTTAGAGAACATCATGTCTAGATTAGGGTTAGGGTTAGAAAACATCATGTCTAGATTAGGGTTAGGGTTAGAGAACATCATGTCTAGATTAGGGTTAGGGTTAGAGAACATCATGTCTAGATTAGGGTTAGGGTTAGAAAACATCATGTCTGGGTTAGGGTTAGAGAACATCATGTCTAGATTAGGGTTAGGGTTAGAGAACATCATGTCTAGATTAGGGTTAGGGTTAGAAAACATCATGTCTAGATTAGGGTTAGGGTTAGAAAACATCATGTCTGGGTTAGGGTTAGAGAACATCATGTCTAGATTAGGGTTAGAGGACATCATGTCTAGATTAGGGTTAGGGTTAGAGAACATCATGTCTAGATTAGGGTTAGGGTTAGAGAACATCATGTCTAGATTAGGGTTAGGGTTAGAGAACATCATGTCTAGATTAGGGTTAGGGTTAGAGAACATCATGTCTAGATTAGGGTTAGGGTTAGAGAACATCATGTCTAGATTAGGGTTAGGGTTAGAAAACATCATGTCTAGATTAGGGTTAGGGTTAGAGAACATCATGTCTAGATTAGGGTTAGGTTAGAGAACATCATGTCTAGATTAGGGTTAGGGTTAGAGAACATCATGTCTAGATTAGGGTTAGGGTTAGAAAACATCATGTCTGGGTTAGGGTTAGAGAACATCATGTCTAGATTAGGGTTAGAGGACATCATGTCTAGATTAGGGTTAGGGTTAGAGAACATCATGTCTAGATTAGGGTTAGGTTAGAGAACATCATGTCTAGATTAGGGTTAGGGTTAGAGAACATCATATCTAGATTAGGGTTAGGGTTAGAGAACATCATGTCTAGATTAGGGTTAGGGTTAGAGAACATCATGTCTAGATTAGGGTTAGTGTTAGAAAACATCATGTCTAGATTAGGGTTAGGGTTAGAGAACATCATGTCTAGATTAGGGTTAGGGTTAGAAAACATCATGTCTGGGTTAGGGTTAGAGAACATCATGTCTAGATTAGGGTTAGGGTTAGAGAACATCATGTCTAGATTAGGGTTAGGGTTAGAGAACATCATATCTAGATTAGGGTTAGGGTTAGAGAACATCATGTCTAGATTAGGGTTAGAGGACATCATGTCTAGATTAGGGTTAGGGTTAGAGAACATCATGTCTAGATTAGGGTTAGGGTTAGAGAACATCATGTCTAGATTAGGGTTAGGGTTAGAGAACATCATATCTAGATTAGGGTTAGGGTTAGAGAACATCATGTCTAGATTAGGGTTAGGGTTAGAAAACATCATGTCTGGGTTAGGGTTAGAGAACATCATGTCTAGATTAGGGTTAGGGTTAGAGAACATCATGTCTAGATTAGGGTTAGGGTTAGAGAACATCATATCTAGATTAGGGTTAGGGTTAGAGAACATCATGTCTAGATTAGGGTTAGGGTTAGAGAACATCATGTCTAGATTAGGGTTAGTGTTAGAAAACATCATGTCTAGATTAGGGTTAGGGTTAGAGAACATCATGTCTAGATTAGGGTTAGGGTTAGAGAACATCATGTCTAGATTAGGGTTAGGGTTAGAGAACATCATGTCTAGATTAGGGTTAGGGTTAGAAAACATCATGTCTAGATTAGGGTTAGGGTTAGAGAACATCATGTCTAGATTAGGGTTAGGGTTAGAGAACATCATGTCTAGATTAGGGTTAGGGTTAGAAAACATCATGTCTGGGTTAGGGTTAGAGAACATCATGTCTAGATTAGGGTTAGGGTTAGAGAACATCATGTCTAGATTAGGGTTAGGGTTAGAAAACATCATGTCTAGATTAGGGTTAGGGTTAGAAAACATCATGTCTGGGTTAGGGTTAGAGAACATCATGTCTAGATTAGGGTTAGAGGACATCATGTCTAGATTAGGGTTAGGGTTAGAGAACATCATGTCTAGATTAGGGTTAGGGTTAGAGGACATCATGTCTAGATTAGGGTTAGGTTAGAGAACATCATGTCTAGATTAGGGTTAGGGTTAGAGAACATCATGTCTAGATTAGGGTTAGGGTTAGAGAACATCATGTCTAGATTAGGGTTAGGGTTAGAAAACATCATGTCTAGATTAGGGTTAGGGTTAGAGAACATCATGTCTAGATTAGGGTTAGGGTTAGAGAACATCATGTCTAGATTAGGGTTAGGGTTAGAGAACATCATGTCTAGATTAGGGTTAGGGTTAGAAAACATCATGTCTGGGTTAGGGTTAGAGAACATCATGTCTAGATTAGGTTAGAGGACATCATGTCTAGATTAGGTTAGGGTTAGAAAACATCATGTCTAGATTAGGGTTAGGGTTAGAGAACATCATGTCTAGATTAGGTTAGGGGTTAGAGAACATCATATCTAGATTAGGGTTAGGGTTAGAGAACATCATGTCTAGATTAGGGTTAGGGTTAGAGAACATCATGTCTAGATTAGGGTTAGTGTTAGAAAACATCATGTCTAGATTAGGGTTAGGGTTAGAGAACATCATGTCTAGATTAGGGTTAGGGTTAGAGAACATCATGTCTAGATTAGGGTTAGGGTTAGAGAACATCATGTCTAGATTAGGGTTAGGGTTAGAAAACATCATGTCTAGATTAGGGTTAGGGTTAGAGAACATCATGTCTAGATTAGGGTTAGGGTTAGAGAACATCATGTCTAGATTAGGGTTAGGTTAGAAAACATCATGTCTAGATTAGGTTAGGTTAGAGAACATCATGTCTAGATTAGGGTTAGGGTTAGAGAACATCATGTCTAGATTAGGGTTAGGGTTAGAGAACATCATGTCTAGATTAGGTTAGGGTTAGAAAACATTATGTCTGGGTTAGGGTTAGAGAACATCATGTCTAGATTAGGGTTAGGGTTAGAGGACATCATGTCTAGATTAGGGTTAGGGTTAGAGAACATCATGTCTAGATTAGGGTTAGGGTTAGAGAACATCATGTCTAGATTAGGGTTAGGGTTAGAGAACATCATGTCTAGATTAGGTTAGGGTTAGAAAACATCATGTCTAGATTAGGGTTAGGGTTAGAAAACATCATGTCTGGGTTAGGGTTAGAGAACATCATGTCTAGATTAGGGTTAGGGTTAGAGAACATCATGTCTAGATTAGGGTTAGGGTTAGAGAACATCATGTCTAGATTAGGGTTAGGGTTAGAGAACATCATGTCTAGATTAGGTTAGGGTTAGAGAACATCATGTCTAGATTAGGGTTAGGGTTAGAAAACATCATGTCTAGATTAGGGTTAGGGTTAGAGAACATCATGTCTAGATTAGGGTTAGGGTTAGAGAACATCATGTCTAGATTAGGGTTAGGGGAAAACATCATTAGGGTTAGAGAACATCATGTCTAGATTAGGGTTAGGGTTAGAGAACATCATGTCTAGATTAGGGTTAGGGTTAGAGAACATCATGTCTAGATTAGGGTTAGGGTTAGAGAACATCATGTCTAGATTAGGGTTAGGGTTAGAAAACATCATGTCTGGGTTAGGGTTAGAGAACATCATGTCTAGATTAGGGTTAGAGGACATCATGTCTAGATTAGGTTAGGTTAGAGAACATCATGTCTAGATTAGGGTTAGGGTTAGAGAACATCATGTCTAGATTAGGGTTAGGGTTAGAGAACATCATATCTAGATTAGGGTTAGGGTTAGAGAACATCATGTCTAGATTAGGGTTAGGGTTAGAGAACATCATGTCTAGATTAGGGTTAGTGTTAGAAAACATCATGTCTAGATTAGGGTTAGGGTTAGAGAACATCATGTCTAGATTAGGGTTAGGGTTAGAGAACATCATGTCTAGATTAGGGTTAGGGTTAGAGAACATCATGTCTAGATTAGGGTTAGGGTTAGAAAACATCATGTCTAGATTAGGGTTAGGTTAGAGAACATCATGTCTAGATTAGGTTAGGTTAGAGAACATCATGTCTAGATTAGGGTTAGGGTTAGAAAACATCATGTCTAGATTAGGGTTAGGGTTAGAGAACATCATGTCTAGATTAGGGTTAGGGTTAGAGAACATCATGTCTAGATTAGGGTTAGGGTTAGAGAACATCATGTCTAGATTAGGGTTAGGGTTAGAAAACATTATGTCTGGGTTAGGGTTAGAGAACATCATGTCTAGATTAGGGTTAGGGTTAGAGGACATCATGTCTAGATTAGGGTTAGGGTTAGAGAACATCATGTCTAGATTAGGGTTAGGGTTAGAGAACATCATGTCTAGATTAGGGTTAGGGTTAGAGAACATCATGTCTAGATTAGGGTTAGGGTTAGAAAACATCATGTCTAGATTAGGGTTAGGGTTAGAAAACATCATGTCTGGGTTAGGGTTAGAGGACATCATGTCTAGATTAGGGTTAGGGTTAGAGAACATCATGTCTAGATTAGGGTTAGGGTTAGAGAACATCATGTCTAGATTAGGGTTAGGGTTAGAGAACATCATGTCTAGATTAGGTTAGGGTTAGAAAACATCATGTCTAGATTAGGGTTAGGGTTAGAGAACATCATGTCTAGATTAGGGTTAGGGAACATCATGTCTAGATTAGGGTTAGGGTTAGAGAACATCATGTCTAGATTAGGGTTAGGGTTAGAGAACATCATGTCTAGATTAGGGTTAGGGTTAGAGAACATCATGTCTAGATTAGGGTTAGGGTTAGAGAACATCATGTCTAGATTAGGGTTAGGGTTAGAGAACATCATGTCTAGATTAGGGTTAGGGTTAGAGAACATCATATCTAGATTAGGGTTAGGGTTAGAGAACATCATGTCTAGATTAGGGTTAGGGTTAGAGAACATCATGTCTAGATTAGGGTTAGTGTTAGAAAACATCATGTCTAGATTAGGGTTACGGGTTAGAAAACATCATGTCTGGGTTAGGGTTAGAGAACATCATGTCTAGATTAGGGTTAGGGTTAGAGAACATCATGTCTAGATTAGGGTTAGGGTTAGAGAACATCATATCTAGATTAGGGTTAGGGTTAGAGAACATCATGTCTAGATTAGGGTTAGAGGACATCATGTCTGGGTTAGGGTTAGAGGACATCATGTCTAGGTTAGGGTTAGAGGACATCATTTCTAGATTAGGGTTAGAGAACATCATGTCTAGATTAGGGTTAGAGGACATCATGTCTAGATTAGGGTTAGGATTAGAGGACATCATGTCTAGATTAGGGTTAGAGGACATCATGTCTAGATTAGGGTTAGGGTTAGAGGACGTCATGTCTAGATTAGGGTTAGAGGACATCATGTCTAGGTTAGGGTTAGAGGACATCATGTCTAGGTTAGGGTTAGAGGACATCATGTCTAGATTAGGGTTAGAGAACATCATGTCTAGATTAGGGTTAGAGGACATCATGTCTAGATTAGGGTTAGGATTAGAGGACATCATGTCTAGATTAGGGTTAGAGGACATCATGTCTAGATTAGGGTTAGGGTTAGAGGACGTCATGTGTAGATTAGGGTTAGAGGATGTCATGTGTAGATTAGTGTTAGAGGACATCATGTGTAGATTAGGGTTACGGTTAGAGGACACACCTAGATTAGGGTTGGAGGATGTCATGTGTAGATTAGGGTTAGAGGTCATCATGTCTAGATTAGGGTTAGGATTAGAGGACATCATGTGTAGATTAGGGTTAGAGGTCATCATGTGTAGATTAGGGTTAGAGGATGTCATGTGTAGATTAGGGTTAGAGGCCATCATGTGTAGATTGGGGTTAGGATTAGAGGACATGTCTAGATTATGGTTAGAGGACATAATGTGTAGGTTAGGGTTAGAGGACGTCATGTGTAGATTAGGGTTAGAGGTCATCATGTCTAGATCATGGTTAGAGGACGTCATGTGTAGATTAGGGTTAGGATTAGAGGACATGTCTAGATTAGGGTTAGAGGACATCATGTCGAGATTAGGGTTAGGATTAGAGGACATCATGTCTAGATTAGGGTTAGGATTAGAGGACATGTCTAGATTAGGGTTAGGATTAGAGGACATCATGTCTAGATTAGGATTAGAGGACATCATGTCTAGATTAGGGTTAGAGGACATCATGTCTAGATTAGGGTTAGGGTTAGAGGACATCATGTCTAGATTAGGGTTATGGTTAGAGGACATCCGGACATCATGTCTAGATTAGGTTTAGGGTTAGAGGTCATCATGTGTAGATTAGGGTTAGAGGTCATCATGTGTAGATTAGGGTTAAAGGTCATCATATCTACATTAGGTTTAGGGTTAGAGGTCATCATGTGTAGATACATTACGGACAATTCTTTTCAATTCCACCGGGAGGGATGAGTCCTGGGATGAATGTATTGTAGACAGAATTTAATCCCACAAACGGAATGACTCACTAAAGACTTACAGTATACCTTGAGTCTTTACTATGTCATTCCATTCCAAATACTTACGGTATACCTTGAGTCTTTACTATGTCATTCCATTCCAAATACTTATGGTATACTTTGAGTCTTTACTATGTCATTCCATTCCAAATACTTATGGTATACCTTGAGTCTTTACTATGTCATTCCATTCCAAATACTTATGGTATACCTTGAGTCTTTACTATGTCATTCCATTCCAAATACTTATGGTATACCTTGAGTCTTTACTATGTCATTCCATTGCAAATACTTATGGTATACCTTGAGTCTTTACTATGTCATTCCATTCCAAATACTTATGGTATACCTTGAGTCTTTACTATGTCATTCCATTCCAAATACTTATGGTATACCTTGAGTCTTTACTATGTCATTCCATTCCAAATACTTATGGTATACCTTGAGTCTTTACTATGTCATTCCATTCCAAATACTTATGGTATACCTTGCATTTACGTTAATTATAATGTGTTAGACGTGTCATACAGAGGATGACTGAGAGGCACTATCATGACAGGGGACTTTGTTTAGCTGTTTGTAATGGTTGTTTATTACATCCTACACAGTATCGGTCAGTTCTTCATACCCTCTTGTGTTTTATGAAATATCAAACTCAACAATGATATACTGTACCTGACATAGTTATCAGGATAAGGTAAGACCCAGATGCAGACCGTGTCTGTCATGTATTGTCATATTATGTCTTGTTCCTGTTCTTTCTCTTCACTCCGTCTCCCTCTGCTGGTCGTATTAGGTTACCTTCTCTTCCTCTCCTTCCCCCAGCTGTTCCTCATGTTCTCTAACTACCTCGTTCACCCTTTTCCCACCTGTTCCCTTTTTCCCTCTGATTAGGTCTCTATTTCTCTCTGTTCCTGCTTCTGTCTTTGTCAGATTCTCGTTTGAGTTTCTCATGCCAGAACCAAACTATCGTCTCGTTTGCTTCACCCTTGTTCCGTCCTGTCGGAATCTGCCTGTTCATCTGATGCTACGTGTGATCAGGTACCTCTGTCCTCTACAACCCGCGCCTACCCGGAGAGACCAGCAGTCTGTCGCCGCTAACCCTGCTATTCTCCTCTGCTGCTAAGAAGGGACTTCTGTAATTATCAGAAGGACTTTATGATTCATTTGTCGCCCTCTCTGCGGGTTGTCTATTTTGCCATTATATACATCTGAAGAGGATCTATGTCTTCCTGTGTTTTGACATTAAAGGACTCTGTTTTTGTTAAACCGCTTTTGGGTCCTCACTCACCTGCATAACAGTGTCGAAGTAACAATGTTCATTACAGTAATAGGGGCAAAGGTACAGGATGGCAGGCAGGCTCAAGGTCGGGGTCAGGCAGGCTCAAGGTCGGGGGTCAGGAAGGCTCAAGGTCGGGGTCAGGCAGGCTCAAGGTTGCGGGTCAGGCAGGCTCAAGGTCGGGGCAGGAAGGCTCAAGGTCGGGGGTCAGGCAGGCTCAAGGTTGGGGGTCAGGCAGGCTCAAGGTCGAGGGCAGGAAGGCTCAAGGTTGGGGTCAGGCAGGCTCAAGGTCGGGGGTCAGGCAGAGTGGTCCGGCGGGAGGGTTCAGGGTCCAAACAGGCAAGGGTCAAAAACCAGGAGGGCGAGAAGAAATAGAGGCTGGGAAAAGACAGGAGCTGACAGGACAAACACTGGCAAACTTGACAAACAAGACAAACTGGCAACAGACACAGAAAACACAGGTGTTAATACACAGGGGATAATGGGGTGGAGATGGGCGACACCTGTAGGGGGGTGGAGATGGGCGACACCTGTAGGGGGGTGGAGATGGGCGACACCTGGAGGGGGGTGGAGATGGGCGACACCTGGAGGGGGGTGGAGACAAGCACAGAGACAGGTGAAACAGATCAGGGCGTGACAACAATGTTAAACAAAATCCCTTCTGGGTGAAAGAGATGAATTAAAGAGAGGAAAACATAGTATGACCAGTAGTACTGTGCCACAGTCTGGGGTTTAGTAAATGTTCATCTCACTCTTTCACTTTTACTCTTCTGCATGAAATAATGAATTAAAGAGCTAAATATGTGCACTGTAAGGTATCAACGACTCTGACCTGGATAATATGTACTGGATTTAGTCAATGATAATATCGCATTAACATTAACAATTGTTGTTTTGGCCAATCCATCAGATCTGTAATCATCCCTCCATCCGATCGTGCTACCTGTCCCAGACCGGCTGTTTTCAACTCTCTAGAGACAGCAGGAGCGGTAGAGATACTCTTAATGATCGGCTATGAAAAGCCAACTGACATTTACTCCTGAGGTGCTGACTTGCTGCACCCTCGACAACTACTGTGATTATTATTATTTGACCATGCTGGTCATTTATGAACATTTGAACATCTTGGCCATGTTCTGTTATAATCTCCACCAGGCACAGCCAGAAGAGGACTGGCCACCCCTCATAGCCTGGTTCCTCTCTAGGTTTCTTCCTAGGTTTTGGCCTTCCTTTTTCCTAGCCACCGTGCTTCTACACCTGCATTGCTTGCTGTTTGGGGTTTTAGGCTGGGTTTCTGTACAGAACTTTGAGATATCAGCTGATGTACGAAGGGCTATATAAATACATTTGATTTGATTTGGTATGATCAATAATCCTCCTAACATCAAATCAATAATCCTCCCTCCATCAGATCAATAATCTTCATTAGATCAAAAATCGTCAATCAGATCAATAATCCTCCCTCCATCAGATAAATAATCCGCCATCCATCCAATCAATAATTTTCCATCCGTTAGATCAATAATCCTCCCTCCATCAGATCAATAATCATCCCCCCATTAGAACAATAATCCTCCCTCCTTCGGACCAATAATCCTCCATATATCAGATCAATAATCTTTCATCCGTTAGATCAATAATCCTCATTAGATCAATAATCGTCAATCAGATCAATAATCCTCACTCCAACAGATCAATAATCCTCCCTACATCAGATCAATAATCCTACCTCCATCCGATCAATAATCCTCCCTCCATCGAATCAATAATCATCCCTCCATCAGATCAATAATCATCCCTCCATCCGATTAATGATCATCCCTCCATTAAATCAATAATCCTCCCTCCAAAAGATCAATAATTCTCCCTCAATCCAATCAATAATCCTCCTTTATCTGATCAATAATCCTCCCTCCATCAGCTCAATTATCCTCACCTAATCAGATCGGGCGGCAGGGTAGCCTAGTGGTTAGAGCATTGGACTAGTAACCGGAAGGTTGCAAGTTCAAACCCCCGAGCTGACAAGGTACAAATCTGTCGTTCTGCCCCTGAACAGGCAGTTAACCCACTGTTCCCAGGCCGTCATTGAAAATGAGAATTTGTTCTTAACTGACTTGCCTTGTTAAATAAAGGTCAAATAAAAATTTAAAATTAAAATAAAAACTCCTTCCATCAGATAAATCATCCTCCCTACATTAGATCAATAATCTGGAGAAGCTAGAGAGAGAGACAGCTAAGGTGACCTTTACCGAGGCTAGAGAGAGAGACAGCTAAGGTGACCTTTACCGAGGCTAGAGAGAGAGACAGCTAAGGTGACCTTTACCGAGGCTAGAGAGAGAGACAGCTAAGGTGACCTTTACCGAGGCTAGAGAGAGAGACAGCTAAGGTGACCTTTACCGAGGCTAGAGAGAGAGACAGCTAAGGTGACCTTTACCGAGGCTAGAGAGAGAGACAGCTAAGGTGACCTTTACCGAGGCTAGAGAGAGAGACAGCTAAGGTGACCTTTACCGAGGCTAGAGAGAGACAGCTAAGGTGACCTTTACCGAGGCTAGAGAGAGAGACAGCTAAGGTGATCTTTACCGAGGCTAGAGAGAGAGACAGCTAAGGTGACCTTTACCGAGGCTAGAGAGAGACAGCTAAGGTGACCTTTACCGAGGCTAGAGAGAGAGACAGCTAAGGTGACCTTTACCGAGGCTAGAGAGAGACAGCTAAGGTGACCTTTACCGAGGCTAGAGAGAGAGACAGCTAAGGTGACCTTTACCGAGGCTAGAGAGAGAGACAGCTAAGGTGACCTTTACCGAGGCTAGAGAGAGAGACAGCTAAGGTGACCTTTACCGAGGCTAGAGAGAGAGACAGCTAAGGTGACCTTTACCGAGGCTAGAGAGAGAGACAGCTAAGGTGACCTTTACCGAGGCTAGAGAGAGAGACAGCTAAGGTGACCTTTACCGAGGCTAGAGAGAGAGACAGCTAAGGTGATCTTTACTGAGGCTAGAGAGAGAGACAGCTAAGGTGACAGCTAAGGTGACCTTTACCGAGGCTAGAGAGAGAGACAGCTAAGGTGACCTTTACCGAGGCTAGAGAGAGAGACAGCTAAGGTGACCTTTACCGAGGCTAGAGAGAGAGACAGCTAAGGTGACCTTTACCGAGGCTAGAGAGAGAGACAGCTAAGGTGACCTTTACCGAGGCTAGAGAGAGAGACAGCTAAGGTGACCTTTACCGAGGCTAGAGAGAGAGACAGCTAAGGTGACCTTTACCGAGGCTAGAGAGAGAGACAGCTAAGGTGACCTTTACCGAGGCTAGAGAGAGAGACAGCTAAAGTGACCTTTACTGAGGCTAGAGAGAGAGACAGCTAAGGTGACCTTTACTGAGGCTAGAGAGAGAGACAGCTAAAGTGACCTTTACTGAGGCTAGAGAGAGAGACAGCTAAAGTGACCTTTACTGAGGCTAGAGAGAGAGACAGCTAAAGTGACCTTTAATGGGGCTAGAGAGAGAGACAGCTAAGGTGACCTTTACCGAGGCTAGAGAGAGAGACAGCTAAGGTGACCTTTACCGAGGCTAGAGAGAGAGACAGCTAAAGTGACCTTTACCGAGGCTAGAGAGAGAGACAGCTAAGGTGACCTTTACCGAGGCTAGAGAGAGAGACAGCTAAGGTGACCTTTACCGAGGCTAGAGAGAGAGACAGCTAAGGTGACCTTTACCGAGGCTAGAGAGAGAGACAGCTAAGGTGACCTTTACCGAGGCTAGAGAGAGAGACAGCTAAGGTGACCTTTACCGAGGCTAGAGAGAGAGACAGCTAAGGTGACCTTTACGAGGCTAGAGAGAGACAGCTAAGGTGACCTTTACCGAGGCTAGAGAGAGAGACAGCTAAGGTGACCTTTACTGAGGCTAGAGAGAGAGACAGCTAAAGTGACCTTTACCGAGGCTAGAGAGAGAGACAGCTAAAGTGACCTTTACTGAGGCTAGAGAGAGAGACAGCTAAGGTGATCTTTACTGAGGCTAGAGAGAGAGACAGCTAAGGTGACCTTTACTGAGGCTAGAGAGAGAGACGGCTAAAGTGACCTTTACCGAGGCTAGAGAGAGAGACAGCTAAAGTGACCTTTACTGAGGCTAGAGAGAGAGACAGCTAAGGTGATCTTTACTGAGGCTAGAGAGAGAGACAGCTAAGGTGACCTTTACTGAGGCTAGCGAGAGAGACAGCTAAAGTGACCTTTACCGAGGCTAGAGAGAGAGACAGCTAAGGTGACCTTTACTGAGGCTAGCGAGAGAGACAGCTAAAGTGACCTTTACTGAGGCTAGAGAGAGAGACAGCTAAGATGACCTTTACTGAGGCTAGAGAGAGAGACTGCTAAAGTGACCTTTACTGAGGCTAGAGAGAGAGACAGCTAAGGTGACCTTTACTGAGGCTAGAGAGAGAGACAGCTAAAGTGACCTTTACTGAGGCTAGAGAGAGAGACTGCTAAGGTGACCTTTACTGAGGCTAGAGAGAGAGACAGCTAAGGTGACCTTTACTGAGGCTGGAGAGAGAGACAGCTAAGGTGATCTTTACTGAGGCTAGAGAGAGAGACTGCTAAGGTGACCTTTACTGAAGCTGGAGAGAGAGACAGCTAAGGTGACCTTTACTGGGGCTAGGGCGAGAGACAGCTAAGGTGATATTTACTGAGGCTAGAGAGAGAGACAGCTAAGATGACCTTTACTGAGGCTAGAGAGAGAGACAGCTAAAGTGACCTTTACTGAGGCTAGAGAGAGAGACAGCTAAGGTGACCTTTACTGAGGCTAGAGAGAGAGACAGCTAAAGTGACCTTTACCGAGGCTAGAGAGAGAGACAGCTAAAGTGACCTTTACTGAGGCTAGAGAGAGAGACAGCTAAGGTGATCTTTACTGAGGCTAGAGAGAGAGACAGCTAAGGTGACCTTTACTGAGGCTAGCGAGAGAGACAGCTAAAGTGACCTTTACCGAGGCTAGAGAGAGAGACAGCTAAGGTGACCTTTACTGAGGCTAGAGAGAGAGACAGCTAAGGTGACCTTTACTGGGGCTAGAGAGAGAGACTGCTAAGATGACCTTTACTGAGGCTAGCGAGAGAGACAGCTAAAGTGACCTTTACCGAGGCTAGAGAGAGAGACAGCTAAAGTGACCTTTACTGAGGCTAGAGAGACAGCTAAAGTGACCTTTACTGAGGCTAGAGAGAGAGACAGCTAAAGTGACCTTTACTGAGGCTAGAGAGAGAGACAGCTACGGTGACTTTTTCTGAGGCTAGAGAGAGAGACAGCTTAGGTGACCTTTACTGAGGCTAGAGAGAGAGACAGCTCCCTGCCTCCCTCCAATCCCTGCTGCCTCATTGCCTGCTTGTCTGCCTGCCTCCCTCCCTCCCGCCTGCCTGCCTGCCTCCCTCCCCCTCCCTGCCTGCCTGCCTCCTTGCTGCCTGCCTGCTGCCTCTGCCTGCCTCCCTCCCTCCACTACCTCTCTGCTTGTCTCCCTGCTGCCTCCTTGCCTCCCTACCCCTCTGCTTGTCTCCCTGCTACCTCCCTCCCCGCCTCTCTGCCTCCCTCCTTGCTGCCTCCCTCCCTCCCTCTCTGCTTGTCTCCCTGCTACCTCCCTCCCTCCCTACCTCTCTGCTTGTCTCCCTGCTACCTCCCTCCCTCCCTACCTCTCTGCTTGTCTCCCTGCTACCTCCCTCCCTCCCTGCCTCTCTGCCTCCCTCCTTGCTGCCTCCCTCCCTCCCTCCATACCTCTCTGCTTGTCTCCCTGCTACCTCCCTCCCTCCCTACCTCTCTGCTTGTCTCCCTGCTACCTCCCTCCCTCCTCCCTGCCTCTCTGCCTCCCTCCTTGCTGCCTCCTTGCCTCCCTCCCTCTCTGCTTGTCTCCCTGCTACCTCCCTCCCTCCCTCCCTACCTCTCTGCTTGTCTCCCTGCTACCTCCCTCCCTGCCTCTCTGCCTCCCTCCTTGCTGCCTCCCTCCTCCCTACCTCTCTGCTTGTCTCCCTGCTACCTCCCTCCCTCCCTACCTCTCTGCTTGTCTCCCTGCTACCTCCCTCCCTCCCTACCTCTCTGCTTGTCTCCCTGCTACCTCCCTGCCTCTCTGCTTGTCTCCTTGCTGCCTCCCTCCCTACCTCTCTGCTTGTCTCCCTGCTACCTCCCTCCCTCCCGGCCTCTCTGCCTCCCTCCTTGCTGCCTCCCTCCCTACCTCTCTGCTTGTCTCCCTGCTACCTCCTCCCTCCCTACCTCTCTGCTTGTCTCCTGCTACCTCCCTGCCTCTCTGCTTGTCTCCTTGCTGCCTCCCTCCTACCTCTCTGCTTGTCTCCCTGCTACCTCCCTCCTCCCTGCCTCTCTGCCTCCCTCCTTGCTGCCTCCCTCCCTACCTCTCTGCTTGTCTCCCTGCTACCTCCCTCCCTCCCGGCCTCTCTGCCTCCCTCCTTGCTGCCTCCCTCCCTCTCTGCTTGTCTCCCTGCTACCTCCCTCCCTCCCTGCCTCTCTGCCTCCCTCCCTGCTGCCTCCCTCCCTCCCTGCCTCTCTGCTTGTCTCCCTGCCTCTCTGCCTCCCTCCTTGCTGCCACCCTCCCTCCCTACCTCTCTGCTTGTCTCCCTGCTACCTCCCTCCCTCCCTACCTCTCTGCTTGTCTCCGTGCTACCTCACCCCCTACCTCTCTGCTTGTCTCCCTGCTATCTCCCTCCCTGCTTGTCTCCCTGCTATCTCCCCTACCTCTCTGCTTTTCTCCCTGCTATCTCCCCTACCTCTCTGCTTGTCTCCATGCTACCTCCCTCCCTGCCTCTCTCCCTCCCTCCTTGCCTCCCTGCTTGTCTCCCTGCTACCTCCCTCCCTGCCTCTCTGCCTCCCTCCCTGCTGCCTCACTCCCTCCCTGCTGCCTCGCTCCCTCCCTACCTCTCTGCTTGTCTCCCTGCTACCTCCCTCCCTCCCTACCTCTCTGCTTGTCTCCCTGCTACCTCCCTCCCTACCTCTCTGCTTGTCTCCTGCTATCTCCCTCCCTGCCTCTCTGCTTGTCTCCCTGCTATCTCCCCTACCTCTCTGCTTTTCTCCCTGCTATCTCCCTACCTCTCTGCTTGTCTCCATGCTACCTCCCTCCCTGCCCTCTCCCTCCCTCCTTGCCTCCCTCCCTGCTTGTCTCCCTGCTACCTCCCTCCCTGCCTCTCTGCCTCCCTCCCTGCTGCCTCCCTCCCTCCCTACCTCTCTGCCTCCCTCCCTGCTACCTCCCTCCCTCCCTACCTCTCTGCTTGTCTCCCTGCTACCTCCCTCCCTACCTCTCTGCTTGTCTCCCTGCTATCTCCCTCCCTGCCTCTCTGCTTGTCTCCCTGCTATCTCCCCTACCTCTCTGCTTTTCTCCCTGCTATCTCCCCTACCTATCTGCTTGTCTCCATGCTACCTCCCTCCCTGCCTCTCTCCCTCCCTCCTTGCCTCCCTCCCTGCTTGTCTCCCTGCTACCTCCCTCCCTGCCTCTCTGCCTCCCTCCCTGCTGCCTCCCTCCCTCCCTACCTCTCTGCTTGTCTCCCTGCTACCTCCCTCCCTCCCTACCTCTCTGCTTGTCTCCCTGCTACCTCCCTCCCTACCTCTCTGCTTGTCTCCCTGCTATCTCCCTCCCTGCCTCTCTGCTTGTCTCCCTGCTATCTCCCCTACCTCTCTGCTTTTCTCCCTGCTATCTCCCCTACCTCTCTGCTTGTCTCCATGCTACCTCCCTCCCTGCCTCTCTCCCTCCCTCCTTGCCTCCCTCCCTGCTTGTCTCCCTGCTACCTCCCTCCCTGCCTCTCTCCCTCCCTCCTTGCCTCCCTACCTCTGCTTGTCTCCCTGCTACCTCCCTCCCTGCCTCTCTCCCTCCCTCCTTGCCTCCCTACCTCTCTGCTTGTCTCCCTGCTGCCTCCTTGTCTCCCTGCTACCTCCCTCCCTCCCTACCTCTCTGCTTGTCTCCCTGCTACCTCCCTCCCTCCCTACCTCTCTGCTTGTCTCCCTGCTACCTCCCTCCCTACCTCTCTGCTTGTCTCCCTGCTATCTCCCTCCCTGCCTCTCTGCTTGTCTCCCTGCTATCTCCCCTACCTCTCTGCTTGTCTCCCTGCTACCTCCCTCCCTGCTACCTCCCTCCCTCCCTACCTCTCTGCTTGTCTCCCTGCTACCCCCTCCCTGCTACCTCCCTCCCTCCCTACCTCTCTGCTTGTCTCCCTGCTGCCTCCCTCCCCCTACCTCTCTGCTTGTCTCCCTGCTGCCTCCCTGCTTCCCTACCTCTCTGCTTGTCTCCCTGCTACCTCCCTCCCTCCCTACCTCTCTGCTTGTCTCCCTGCTACCTCCCTCCCTCCCTACCTCTCTGCTTGTCTCCCTGCTGCCTCCCTCCTCCCTACCTCTCTGCTTGTCTCCCTGCTGCCTCCTGCCTCCCTACCTCTCTACTTGTCTCCCTGCTACCTCCCTCCCTACCTCTCTGCTTGTCTCCCTGCTGCCTCCCTCCCTCCCTCCCTCTCTGCTTGTCTCCCTGCTACCTCCCTCCCTCCCTACCTCTCTGCTTGTCTCCCTGCTGCCTCCCTCCCTCCCTACCTCTCTGCTTGTCTCCCTGCTGCCTCCCTACCTCTCTACTTGTCTCCCTGCTACCTCCCTCCCTACCTCTCTGCTTGTCTCCCTGCTGCCTCCCTCCCTACCTCTCTGCTTGTCTCCCTGCTGCCTCCCTGCCTCCCTACCTCTCTGCTTGTCTCCCTGCTGCCTCCCTGCCTCCCTACCTCTCTGCTTGTCTCCCTGCTGCCTCCCTCCCTCCCTACATCTCTGCTTGTCTCCCTGCCTCCCTACCTCTCTGCTTGTCTCCCTGCTACCTCCCTCCCTACCTCTCTGCTTGTCTCCCTGCTCCCTCCCTCCCTACCTCTCTGCTTGTCTCCCTGCTGCCTCCCTGCCTCCCTACCTCTCTGCTTGTCTCCCTGCTGCCTTCCTGCCTCCCTACCCCTCTGCTTGTCTCCCTGCTACCTCCCTCCCTGCCTCTCTGCCTCCCTCCCTCCCTCCCTCTCTGCTTGTCTCCCTGCTACCTCCCTCCCTCCCTACCTCTCTGCCTCCCTCCCTGCTACCTCCTTGCCTCCCTACCTCTCTGCTTGTCTCCCTGCTACCTCCCTCCCTGCTCCGCATTGCTCTGCAGTTACTCTGAGCTCGTGCTGGAGAGAGTGTGTGGAGTGTGAGTGTGTGTGTACTATCAGCAGGACAGGAGGAGAGGAGGAAAGGAGCACGCTGTCCTGCTCTCGTTTGTTGTTCCATTCTGCTCTAGTTTTTGTTCTCTGTCCATTCTGCTGTTGCGCTGCCGTGGGTCAGGGAGGGGAAGATGAGATGAAAGAGCCAGGTGAGGAGGAGACACAGGAGCATCTCTCTCTCTCTTTTCCTCTCTCTCTCTCTCTTTCTCTCTCTCCCTTTCTTCCTCTCTCTCTCTCTCTCTTTCTTTAAATCTCTCTCTCTCTTTCTCTCTCTCTCTTTCTCTCTCTCTTTCTTTCTCTCTCTCTCTCTTTCTCTCTCTCTCTCTCTCTTCCTCTCTCTCTGACATGGTATAACGTGTATGTGAGTGAGTGAGTGAGTGAGTGAGTGAGTGAGTGAGTGAGTGAGTGAGTGAGTGAGTGAGTGAGTGCGTGCGTGTAAATGAGAGAGAAAGAGCAAAAATCGGTCCACTTCCCTCATCCAAGCAGACAGTGAACCTGGAGAGGAAAGAGCAGCCCGTCTCCACACTAACTATTATAAAGGTATGTGATCCTACCGTTTCTCATCACAATGCTCTGCTTTAGCTTCACATAGGACTAGACATAATTACAAGTCTGTGGAGGTATCACAACGTGACTATCAGTCAAGACCACATTCTATACTATACCGGTGGTTGGAGTGCTATGCTACTTATCCTCTCCTCTCGTGACAACAAGATATCCATTGAATGCTACACACTCCGTCTGTGCATTGGGAGAGAGGATTCACTGAGAGAGGGGAGATTCAAAAAGGAGAGAAAACGCAGGAGTGGGACATACTGTTGTAGTCAGCCAAATAGAGTGATCCAGGAGGGGAAGGTTTGATCAGATAGGGGAGAGGAGGTTGAGATGGGGGTGTGGAGGTGGTGGACAGGGCAGTCCTAGCTGGCTAGCTGAGGAACCATTTAAACAGATTTAAAATGGGTTATGGTCCTCTTATCTCCTCTCCAACATCTACATTGGGACGGTGAAACATTTTTAGAGTAGAATTTTAGACCTCTCTCAGTGGACAAACAAGCTGTGTTGTTGTTACAACAATGGTTTCGTTCTCCTTCGAGCAGTAAACACACAGGTGGTCATGTGATAGGAGGGTCATATGGTTCTCAATTAGCAGCAACAGATTCTGCCATGACCTGAAATTCTTCTGTCTTTCACGTGAACGCTTGGAGCTGCAGGTCAGGACAGTGAGGTAGTGTTTCAGCTTTCTCTTTTTTTCCACTACTCCGGATCTTAGTACAAACGGGAGATTCTGTTCTGTATAAAATACAAGCTGTGTCGACGAGAGGAACAACCCTCTTCTACTTATACATACTGAGTGTTTTGAATGTTCTAATTGATGAAACAGAATTCTGGTTCTGGAACTCTGGTTCCTACAATTAGAATCTGTGGCTATAAAGGCAGAGGTGGAGACAGGTTCACAGAATCCGAAAGACAATATGTGTGCGTTTTGAAATAAATTAAATATACAGTACAATTCATGAATCATTGAACAAAAGTATGGGGAAAAAGCTAGCAAGTTTAATTTAAAGTTGAATTTAAAGAGAGAATTGTAGTGACATGATCTTTCAATAATGACACTTGATGTGGTATACACATTCCTAAAGAAATATTTGACAATATCAGAATTCTTCAAAACGCACATGGTTCTTCATTGTAAGGGTTCATTGTACACAGTTCTATGTAAGGGGACAGTAGAGACCTCCTATCTGTAAACAGAAAAATGCATGTTGAGATGTTATCCTAACATTGGAACTGTGAGCTCTCAGTGATGTTACCATGACATCAGGTTGTGTCTCTCAGTGATGTTACCATGACATTAGGTTGTGTCTCTCAGTGATGTTACCATGACATTAGGTTGTGTCTCTCAGTGATGTTACCATGCCATTAGGTTGTGTCTCTCAGTGATGTTACCATGACATCAGGTTGTGTCTCTCAGTGATGTTACCATGACATCAGGTTGTGTCTCTCAGTGATGTTACCATGACATCAGGTTGTGTCTCTCAGTGATGTTACCATGACATCAGGTTGTGTCTCTCAGTGATGTTACCATGACATTAGGTTGTGTCTCTCAGTGATGTTACCATGACATTAGGTTGTGTCTCTCAGTGATGTTACCATGACATCAGGTTGTGTCAAGGGGTCTGAATTATTTCCAAAGGCACTGTATATTTATATTCCAGTTTGTTCTGTTATTTCTTAATTAATTTTTAAATTTGGGGGGATTATGGCCGTAGAAACACAAGCATTTCACTGTACCTGCGATAACAGCAAATCTGTGTACGCGACCAATAAAGTTTGATTTGAAAGTGTACCTTCATCACAACTGAAAAAGTATGGAAATGTACCAACAGCATGGGCGGTTGTGTTCCATCACTGTGACAGTGTGTGTGTGTGTGTGTGTGTGTGTGTTCCATCACTGTGACATACACACACGCACACCCTCAGAGGGCTGAAGCGACAGTAAGGGCTGTGCCACCATTTCTCCCTCCAGACTAGCATTACAACGCCATGTTTCATGACAGCTACTCCCCTTAGACTAGCATTACAACACCATGTTCCATGACAGCTACTCCCCTTAGACTAGCATTACAACACCATGTTCCATGACAGCTACTAGCATCACAACACCATGTTCCATTACCCTTAGACTAGCATTACAACACCATGTTCCATGACAGACTAGACTAGCATTACAACACCATGTTTCCACTCCCCTTAGACTAGCATTACAACACCATGTTCCATACTCCCCTTAGACTAGCATCACAACACCATGTTCCATGACAGCTACTCCCCTTAGACTAGCATCACAACACCATGTTCCATGTTACTCCCCTTAGACTAGCATCACAACACCATGTTCCATGACAGCTACTCCCCTTAGACTAGCATCACAACACCATGTTCCATGACAGCTACTCCCCTTAGACTAGCATCACAACACCATGTTCCATGACAGCTACTCCCCTTAGACTAGCATTACAACACCATGTTCCATGACAGCTACCATGTTCCAGACTAGCATCACAACACCATGTTCCATGACAGCTACTCCCCTTAGACTAGCATCACAACACCACCATGTTGTTCCTAGCATCACAACACCATGACAGCTACTCCCCTTAGACTAGCATACACCTGACAGCTACTCCCCTTAGACTAGCATCACAACACCATGTTCCATGACAGCTACTCCCCTTAGACTAGACTAGCATAGCACAACACCATGTTCCATGACAGCTACTCCCCTTAGACTAGCATCACAACACCATGTTCCATGACAGCCTTAGACTAGCATCCAACCATGTTTAGACTAGCATCACAACACCATGTTCCATGACAGCTACTCCCCTTAGACTAGCATCACAACACCATGTTCCATGACAGACTAGCACACAACACCATGTTCCTTAGACTAGCATCAGCAACACCATGTTCCCATGACAGCTACACCATGTTCCATTAGACTAGCATCACAACACCATGTTCCATGACAGCTACTCCCCTTAGACTAGCATCACAACATGTTCCATGTTCCATGACTAGCTACACCATGTTCCATGACAGCTACTCCCCTTAGACTAGCATCACAACACCATGTTCCATGACAGCTACTCCCCTTAGACTAGCATCACAACACCATGTTCCATGACAGCTACTCCCCTTAGACTAGCATCACAACACCATGTTCCATGACAGCTACTCCCCTTAGACTAGCATCACAACACCATGTTCCATGACAGCTACTCCCCTTAGACTAGCATCACAACACCATGTTCCATGACAGCTACTCCCCTTAGACTAGCATCACAACACCATGTTCCATGACAGCTACTCCCCTTAGACTAGCATCACAACACCATGTTCCATGACAGCTACTCCCCTTAGACTAGCATCACAACACCATGTTCCATTACAGCTACTCCCCTTAGACTAGCATTACAACACGTTTCATCGAAGCTCTTCCCTTTAGAAGGACAACATTTAGATTGTTAGTATGTAAACGTTTGTTTTATTTATATAATATATAATATAATTACTGGTCGATAGTGTGGCCTGACAATCCCAAATAGCATAGTTTGAATTTGCAAAACTCCCATGGATGGATGCTTCGCTCCTATCTTTTTGCCAGTGACTCGGTCATCTCTTCATATTTACATAAAAATTTCTATTTGGTCCATATTATACTCTTAAAGATGTATACTTTTTCAAAGATAACATTACTGCTTCATTTACATCAATTATAAACTAGGAAATCAGTAGCATGACCACAGCTGACACATTCTCTCAACACTATGGATTTTCTGTCTCTGAGACGTATGGAGGGCTGCATCCTCCGTGCTTGTAGCTTCTCCCCGGACAGGGCTGGCTGTCCTGAAAAACACACTTTAGAAGATGTGTGTATATATATATATATGTACACGAGGACTGCGGTCTGTGGCATAATTACAAACACAGTGGTGAAGTGGAGATTATACACCAGGCAAGGATTACTGTGACAGCCATAATAACATTGTTATAAAAATGTTTGTTTTACAATGACATAAAATAGTGTTAAAATGTGAGTGTTAAAATGTGAGTGATAAAATGTGAGTGTTAAAATGTGAGTGATAAAATGTGAGTGAGTGTTAACATTTGAGTGTTAAAATGTGAGTGATAAAATGTGAGTGTTAACATTTGAGTGTTAAAATGTGAGTGATAAAATGAAAGTGTTGAAATGAAAGTGTTAAAATTTGACTGTTAAAATGTGAGTGTTGAGTGTTAAAATGCCTTGTTCTACATCTCATAATTACAAACAGAAAAGGAGGAAGCTGTATTTTGACCCTGCTTCATACATAGGAGAATCCCTCTCTTTGATTTCTTAGAAGGCTGTTGATGTGGCTTTGTAATGTTTAAATGACGTTATTTGAAGTAGGTCAGACAGTGAATGACATTCAACGCTTTTCTGTAATGAAGCTCTTTCTTACTCCATGCATATGTTGATCTCAACAAAAGGTTTATTTCTGACAGAAACCGAATGCAGTTCATAACAGCTGTGTTTTGGCTCATTTTCCAATGACTGCATTTGAATGCCTGTTTTTAACCAATAATGTTTCTTCACCTTTGTTTCAGAGTCCAACCTCTCCAACTAGAAACCTCTCAACGTCCCTAAGGATGCAGCGTTCCTTATGAGCAACGATATAAAGAGCTGTACCTATCGGGATTGTCATTAGGTAAAGCCTTCTCCTACCACTCCAGGGGCCCATCCATCCCTTCTCCTACCACTCCAGGGGCCCATCCATCCCTTCTCCTAGCACTCCAGAGGCACATCCAATCTCTTCTCCTACCACTCCAGAGGCCCATCCAATCCCTTCTCCTACCACTCCAGGGGCCCATCCATCTTCTCCTACCACTCCAGGGGCCCATCCATCCCTTCTCCTAGCACTCCAGAGGCACATCCAATCTCTCCTCCTACCACTCCAGAGGCCCATCCAATCCCTTCTCCTACCACTCCAGAGGCCCATCCAATCTCTTCTCCTAGCACTTCAGAGGCCCATCCAATCTCTTCTCCTAGCACTCCAGAGGCCCATCCAATCTCTTCTCCTACCACTACAGAGGCCCATCCAATCTCTTCTCCTACCATTCCAGAGGGTCCATCCCATCCCTTCTCCTACCACTACAGAGGCCCATCTCATCTACTGTCCAGACTTCCAGCATCTAGTGTTGGGTTACCCGGTGCGCGACCAGACTTTGTCTCTGGAATTAAAAGTGGGACTTTGCCAGACTTCCACCAGCCAAGGGTGGCCTGTCCAGCTCTACCTGGCCACAGACAGACAGTACCACCACCAACTGAACATCTGTTGCTAATCCCCAACCCAGTCCCCAGTTCCTCAGCCCAATCCCACTGCAGGGGAGGATGGGTGATGGGCCTTTGAGTTTCCCTGGCCTCTCTCCTTCCGTCTCTCTCATCCTCGCATGGAGCCTCCGTCTGACACCTCCAGTTCCCCCTGGGACACCTCCAACTCCCTCTCCAGATCTCCAGGTTGGTATCCACGAAGATTGCAAAATTCTGGTAACCTTCTCAAAATTCCCATGGTTTTCCAGAAATGCTGTTTAGAAGATTCTAGGAATAAAGGAAGGAATAGGCAGGAAATGTGGAATCCTCCAACTCCGATTTCTGGAAAAATCTGGGAATTTGCGGAAAGTTATCCAAATTTTGTACTGACTTGGTGGACTTTGTGTTTATGATCTTTGATAATTGTTTGTATATGTATTGTTGTACTCAAATGGCTGAGGCAATTCTACATGTATTTTAAATATGCCTAATAAAATGAATTATTTATTTCATTCAGGGCCATGGCTCCCAGCCCTCCCAGTCTCGCTGCACCCCAACGTGAGTTTTCCTGTGGGCATCGGCGCCAGCGGAGCCCCCCTGTCCCTGACCCACTCCCTGGCCCTGGTTGCCATGCTCCTCATGGACCTCCTGGCCGTCGTTGGCAACCTAGCTGTCATGGCCGTCATCACCAAGACGCTGCAGCTGAGGAAGTTCGCCTTCGTGTTCCATCTGTGTCTGGTCGACCTACTGGCGGCTCTGGTTCTGATGCCTCTGGGGATGCTGTCGGACCGGATCTTGGTGCATGATGAGGCACTCTGCCAGAGCTACCTCTGCCTGAGTGTAGGGCTGGTCAGTGCTGCCATTTTGTCTATCTCAGCCATCAACGTGGAGAGGTATTACTACATCGTCCATCCGATGCGCCATGAGGTGAAAATGACAGCAGGGGTGGTTGTGGCAGTGTTAGTCGGGATCTGGGTCAAAGCTATTGTGATGTCAGCTCTGCCTCTACTGGGCTGGGTGCCCCAGGGAAACCAGGGGGTAGGTGTCGGACTTGGAATAGGACTAGGGAGTCCCATGATCCCGGGTCCTCCAAGCCAGAGACGTTGCTCCCTACACTGGACTGGAGGAGGAGGGACCACACGATTAATCTTCATGGTCTTCTTCACCTTTGTCTACTTCCTGTGTGCAGTACTGATCATCCTTATTGTGTACTGTAACATGTTTAAAGTAGCCCGGGTGGCAGCCATGCAGCATGGCCCCTTACCGACCGGGATGGACACACCTGGGCCCCGCCCTCACCGCTCCGAGTCCCTCAGCAGCCACTCCACCATGGTTGTCAGCTTGGGGGGCCCTGGGGGCCCATGTCCTCCACTCCGCACCCCCAGTCAAAGGACCTTCAACGGGGGTAAAGCCGCGGCAGTCCTGGTGGCGGTTGGAGGCCAGTTCCTATGCTGCTGGCTGCCTTACTTCTCCTTCCACCTGTACGCCGCCCTGGTCTCTACCCCCCAGGCCTCCCTGGTCTCTACCCAGCTGGAAGAAGTCGTGACCTGGATTGGTTACTTCTGCTTCACCTCCAACCCTTTCTTCTACGGCTGTCTGAATCGGCAGATCCGAACAGAGCTGGGCCGAAGCCTGGCCTGTCTCTTTAAGCGGGCGGGGCCGGGCGATGGGGATCAGCTGGCCAGCAGAGAGGCCTCCATCGAGGAGAACTTCCTCCAGTTCCTTCAGGGGACAGGGTGCAGTCTGGAGCCCTCCACCCAGGCACACAGCAGGGCTAGCAGGACCGAGGAGGAGGCGGGGGAGAGGGGCCCTCTTCGAGATGTACCTCGTCAGGACAACACTCTGGTTCAGGAACACACGCCTGTTGACTTCCACATCCCTGGACAGATTATCGAGAAGACCTCGGAGTCCTTGGAGCAGCAGGATCTGAATCTGAACGATGGCATCAACCTAGCGGAAAACTGCTGCAGAGTAAACAGGACCGTGCTGGACAGTGCCTGAACTCTAGTATTGGACGTTCATTCGTACAGTAGGCCTGTTTTTGGACCAGGCATCAGAGGTAGAAACACTAAAGCCTTCGTCTGCAGGCCACACATCGGCGTAGAAGTCCTGTGGTGGAAACGGCAGGTAGATGACCTGTCCTTTAGAACGTCTGGGGTATTTCTATTTGATGCTTTTTTTTGACGATTTTGTTGTCCACCGTTGCTACCGTTGGATTATGGGACATAGATGATGTACCTAGTCAGTGAGACATTGCTCTTGAGCCACAGTTACAGTGAACCTATCATATAGACTTGGTATCGTCTCTTGAAGAATTCAGGTTATTATCATTTGCATTCTTTGGGACTGTCACTTGAATCAGGGTTCCTCTAGGAGGTATGATGAAGGGTTCGGGGGAAATTCCATTTGAATTCCAGTAAAATCAGGAAGTAAACTGAAATTCCAATTCCAATATTCCTCAATGCTTTAAAAAAAAAGTAGGTTTACTTCCAAAATAGACTGAATTTAAATGTAATTGACCCTAACCCTGGTATAACAACATTGGTACCCATTTACCATTAAGACCAAAACCCATTACATCAAATACATACAGACAGTCTATCTACCTCCCCTGTTTCCTGTCAATCATCCCACTGATTTATATTCTGGTCAAGGAGAGAACATCTATCATACTACCACTTCGCAATCTTTGTTTTAGTGTGGATGAACACCCCCCTCCCCTCCCCTCCCCGCACCAAGACAATCAGTTAAACAAATGTAAAACTCCAGTCCTATAGACATACATACAGTAGCAGACATAAGGGTTAAGAACCAGGTCAACACACAGATCACAGAAAGGCCGAATCCATTTGTATGAAACGCGTGTTTAATCCACGGTCACTTTCTCATTCTCCGCTTCCTAATGCAACCAAGAAATGAATACAGATTTAGTCACTTTCCATTTCTGACTGTATCTCAATCTGAAGCTTTATGGGCCCTGGTCATAAGAAGTGCACTAGGACGCCATTTTGGATGCAGACAATGTGTTAACAGGATCATTTCACAGCTGGTTCTTCGCCAGTGGTATTTATAGCAAGCTGGCACATTAGGTTATTTTAGACTCTGAATCCATTACTGCTTTTATTTGGTCTATTTATTTGAGCAGAAACCCATATTGTTGTGTACCTGTGATATCACACAGACAACAACTTCTTAACTACTGATATTATCTGATCTTATTTTCCAAGAGAATGTTGATGTAGATTATTTGGCACGATTTAACAAATGGTTAGGCAATAATTACTGTTTAGAATAGATACGGTATAATGACAAATCTAGCTTTTCTTTTTTTTCCTCCATATTTTCCACAGCTCCATGCTCAGTTTGAGCCCTCTGTCTCTCTCTCTCTCTCTCTCTCTGTCTCTCTGTCTCTCTCTCTCTGTCTCTCTGTCTCTGTCTCTCTGTCTCTCTCTCTCTGTCTCTCTGTCTCTCTCTCTCTGTCGCTCTGTCTCTCTCTCTCTGTCTCTCTCTCTCTGTCGCTCTGTCTCTCTCTCTCTCTCTCTCTGTCTCTCTCTCTCTCTGTCGCTCTGTCTCTCTCTCTCTCTGTCGCTCTGTCTCTCTCTCTCTGTCGCTCTGTCTCTCTCTCTCTGTCTCTCTGTCTCTCTCTCTCTGTCGCTCTGTCTCTCTCTCTCTGTCGCTCTGTCTCTCTCTCTCTGTCGCTCTGTCTCTCTCTCTCTCTCTCTGTCTCTCTCTGTCTCCCTCTCTCTGTCGCTCTGTCTCTCTCTCTCTGTCTCCCTCTCTCTGTCGCTCTGTCTCTCTCTCTCTGTCGCTCTGTCTCTCTCTCTCTGTCGCTCTGTCTCTCTCTCTCTGTCGCTCTGTCTCTCTCTCTCTCTGTCTCTCTCTCTCTGTCGCTCTGTCTCTCTCTCTCTGTCTCTCTGTCTCTCTCTCTCTGTCGCTCTCTCTCTCTCTGTCAACGGAAGGGACGTGTGGAGTTTCAGTGTGTTCAAATGTCAACTTCGTTCAAAATGTCAGTTGAGGGTCGGACAGCAGCAGACAGCTGTTGAAGCCGCTTATAAAATGGGGACAGATTCAAAAGATTTGGGCTGAGTTCCAAATGGCACCCTGTTCCCTATATAGCGCACTCATTTAAAAAAACAGAACCCTATGGGCCCTGGTCAAAAGTTGTGCACTACGTAAGGAATAGAGTGCCATTTTCGACAAAACCAATTGCCAACCTCCACCAATGTCCCTGGTGTTTACAGGTAAACGTTGGCGAGTGCCTGACAGTACAGGCTAAGTGTTCTGTGGTGTTTACCTAGAAACACCCGCGGCTTGTTGTGGCTACACAGCAAAGGTGACAGACAGACAGGTGTGATGAATGATTCTTACACATGGCACGCTTTTACCTCAGCCCTTCTCCTGTATTCTCTCTCTCTCTCTGTTTCTGTCTCTCTCTCTCTCTGTCTCTCTGTCTCTCTCTCTCTGTCGCTCTGTCTCTCTCTCTCTGTCGCGCTCTCTCTTTGTCTCTCTCTGTCGCTCTGTCTCTCTCTCTCTCTGTCTCTCTCTCTCTGTCGCTCTCTCTCTCTGTCGCTCTGTCGCTCTGTCTCTCTGTCTCTCTCTCTCGGTCTATCTCTCGCTCCGTCTCTCTCTCTCTCTGTCAGTCTCTGTCTGTCTGTCTGTCTCTCTCTCTCAATTCAATTCCATTAAAAAGGCTTTATAGACATGAAAAGTGTTAAAAACAGACATTGCCAAAGCAAATGTGTACATTTATCAGATCGTGATAATGTTGACTTCACTTCCCTCTCTTTTCGTCCATCGCAAGATGCAAAACACCAAAGCACTCTGGGAAGTTTTAGATTTCGGTGAAAAGTTTTTTGGAGAGAAGAACTTAAACGTTCCTAATTTTCTTGTGTCCATATTGACCCTGGTCAATAGTTGTCCACTATGTAGGGAATAGAAGGCCATTTGGGATACAATCTTGTGACTTTGTTGTTTTTCAATAGGACTGTTTCTGTTTCTAGCACATTTATGTTGCATGAAAAGAAAATGGGGTGGGGAGGCAAAATCAATGTCGTCCTGAGTTGTCTTTCAACAGGTTGCAGTTTAGTACGGCCTTCGCTTGTGATCGAACTGGGAATATCTCGCCCAGAGAACAACCTTCAATTCGTATTTCAGACCATATAGCATGTTTTCTCCTTCAACATGAACCTTGAATAGCATGGAGGATGTCCTCAAATGGAAGAACATGAAAATGTTTGGCTATACGGCTATATATAGTATATATATAGTATATATAGTATATATATAGTATAATAGTATATATATAGTATATATATATATATATATATATATAGTATATAATAGTATATAATAGTATATATATAGTATATAATAGTATATATATAGTATATATAGTATATATATAGTATATAATAGTATATATATAGTATATAATAGTATATATATAGTATATAATAGTATATATATAGTATATAATAGTATATATATAGTATATAATAGTATATATATAGTATATATATAGTATATAATAGTATATAATAGTATATATATAGTATATATATAGTATATAATAGTATATATATAGTATATAATAGTATATATATAGTATATATATAGTATATAATAGTATATAATAGTATATATATAGTATATAATAGTATATATATAGTATATAATAGTATATATATAGTATATAATAGTATATATATAGTATATATAGTATATATATAGTATATAATATATATATATAGTATATAATAGTATATATATAGTATATAATAATAGTATATATATAGTATATAATAGTATATATATAGTATATATATAGTATATAATAGTATATATATAGTATATATAGTATATATATAGTATATAATAGTATATATATAGTATATAATAGTATATATATAGTATATAATAGTATATATATAGTATATAATAGTATATATATAGTATATAATAGTATATATATAGTATATATAGCTAGATGGTTGATAAATAAATAAAAAGATTGACAGTATATTTATTTATTCAGTTATTCATTATTTTTGTATTTAATAATTTATTTTGTACCTTGAAGAAATGGACTGTTTGGGTTTTTTGATCTGTCCGTTCTGTTTTATCTCTTTCTATTTTGACATCTCTTCTGTATTGGTTACCAATCACAGAGTTAATTAAAGATATAGACTAGATGAACCTCGGTGTCCTTTTTCATGACCTCTAATACGTTGTCAAATGTGACCAGTGTCAGGACCACTTATTTTTCATGACCTCTAACACGCTGTCAAATGTGACCAGTGTCAGGACCAATTATTTTTCATGACCTCTAACACGCTGTCAAATGTGACCAGTGTCAGGACCACTTATTTTTCATGACCTCTAATACGCTGTCAACAAATGTAGATAAATAACTTAGATATGTTTAAGTGATGCCCATTAATCATCATGCTTCTGTGTGTGCACGTGTGTGTGTGTGTGTGTGTGTGTGTGTGTGTGCGAGTGAGCCTGCATGTGAACGCTTCCATATGTGTGTGTGTGTGTGTGTGTGTGTATGTGTGTGTGTGTGTGTGCGAGTGAGCCTGCATTTGAACGCTTCCATATGTGTGTGTGTTTGTGTGTGTGTGTGTGCGTATGTGCAAGTGAGCCTGCATGTGAGCCTGCATGCACGCTTCCGTGTGTGTGTGTGTGTGTCTGCGTGAACATTCAACATGTATCTCTGTAGGTTGTATTGGCGGGAGACATTGAGAGTCATGGTGTCATTGGACGATGTCACAGAGGTCAGATGAAGCCAGAAGAACGCGATGAAAGAGGTCTGACAGGAGTAGCAGCATTAACAGCAGCACTGACTGACAGGCTCTATAACATGAAGGAAGATTGTCACACAGTAAATCAAGGAGGTTGCCTAGTGGTTAGAGTGTAGAGGTGGCAGGGTTGCCTAGTGGTTAGAGTGTAGAGGTGGCAGGGTTGCCTAGTGGTTAGAGCGTTGGGCCAGTAACCGAAAGGTTGCTGGATCGAATCCCCGAGCTGACAAGTTAAATATCTGTCGTTCTGACCGTTTTTTGTTTGTTTTGTGTGGTACAAGCAGCTAACTGACAGGGACGGCCGGGCATTCATCCCGGTTGAGTCCGTTTCCGTCGTTACTTGGACTCTTTACAACATGCTAGGTGTTGTAGCAAACGTGTCTTTGGTTGTCAAGGCAACTCCCCCCCCCCCTCCAGCAGCACAGCACATGCAGTCAAGAGCAGAGGAGAGGGAAACAATTGTTTTTCCACCTACATTTTTTAATTTTTTATTATGTTTTGCTATTCAAATGATTATAATGGTGACTGGTTGACCAATAACCTTAATCCAAACATTCCATAGCTGTCACAGTCCAAGCTCTGATCATTGGCTTGATCGCTCGCCACCCATAACAATCTCCACCCAGTTGACTGCTAGATTAAAATGAGGTCATCTAGAACCCTCCTTCTTCCTCTTCCTCTCCGTCTTCACTGACCTCGACAGTGGTTGTCTCCGTTAGGCGGCGTTCACCTCCTCTCATTCTCTCCCTCTTATCTGGTGCGGCAAGGTAGCCTAGTGGTTAGAGTGTAGAGGTGGCAGGGTAGCCTAGTGGTTAGAGTGTAGAGGTGGCAGGGTAGCCTAGTGGTTAGAGTGTAGAGGTGGCAGGGTAGCCTAGTGGTTAGAGTGTAGAGGTGGCAGGGTAGCCTAGTGGTTAGAGTGTAGAGGTGGCAGGGTAGCCTAGTGGTTAGAGCGTTGGACTAGTCGCCGGAAGGTTGCAAGTTCAAATCCCCGAGCTGACAAGGTACAAATCTGTCGTTTTGCCCCTGAACAAGGCAGTTAACCCACTGTTCCTAGGACGTCATTGAAAATAAGAATTTGTTCTTAACTGACTTGCCTAGTTAAATAAAGGTAAAATAAAAATCTGTTAACTGATAAATTCCTCTCTCCTGTGCTGCAGTTTAAAGGGACAGCTGTTTCTGATCGTCAACGTCATGGCGACGGGGGGGGGCTTCCGTTTAGTTGTTTTTCAAATGATGGATTCAGCCGTTGTCAACGGATTGACTCTGTGTTTTGATGTTGGAGAGAGAGGGGGAGGGAGGGAGGGCCTCCTGGAGGTTGGTTCAAACGCCCTCTGACCTTTCAGTGGGATCAAAGAGTGGTGAAGCGGCTTCTGTCTCAGTTTAGGGGGCTGTTGAATAGCCTGCTCCCAGGTCTGTTTAGGGGGCTGTTGAATAGCCTGGTCCCAGGTCAGTTTAGGGGGCTGTTGAATAGCCTGCTCCCAGGTCAGTTTAGGGGGCTGTTGAATAGCCTGCTCCCAGGTCTGTTTAGGGGGCTGTTGAATAGCCTGGTCCCAGGTCAGTTTAGGGGGCTGTTGAATAGCCTGGTCCCAGGTCAGTTTAGGGGGCTGTTGAATAGCCTGCTCCCAGGTCTGTTTAGGGGGCTGTTTAATAGCCTGCTCCCAGGTCAGTTTAGGGGGCTGTTGAATAGCCTGCTCCCAGGTCAGTTTAGGGGGCTGTTGAATAGCCTGCTCCCAGGTCTGTTTAGGGGGCTGTTGAATAGCCTGCTTCCAGGTCTGTTTAGGGGGCTGTTGAATAGCCTTGTTCTAGGTCTGTTTATGCATTTGTCTACTCCATTGTCATTGTCAAGCCACAGATGCAAATCCAGTTGGCAAGGGAGCACAAGCAGACGGGCTAGAGGAGCCAGGTTAGAGGAGCCAGGCTAGAGGGAGGAGCCAGGCTAGAGGGAGGAGCCAGACTAGAGGGAGGAGCCAGGCTAGAGGGAGGAGCCAGGCTAGAGGAGCCAGGCTAGAGGGAGGAGCCAGGCTAGAGGAGCCAGGCTAGAGGGAGGAATCAGGCTAGAGGGAAGAGCCAGGCTAGAGGGAGGAAACAAGCTAGAGGGAGGAGCCAGGCTAGAGGGAGGAGCCAGGCTAGAGGGAGGAGCCAGGCTACACGGAGAAGCCAGGCTAGAAGAGCCAGGCTAGAGGGAGGAGCCAAGCTAGAGGGAGGAGCCAGGCTAGAGGAGTCAGGCAAGAGGGAGGAGCCAGGCTAGAGGGAGGAGCCAGGCTAGAGGGAGGAGTCAGGCTAGAGGGAGGAGTCAGGCTAGAGGGAGGAGCCAGGCTAGAGGGAGGAGCCAGGCTACAGGGAGAAGCCAGGCTAGAAGCGCCAGGCTAGAGGGAGGAAACAAGCTAGAGGGAGGAGCCAGGCTAGAGGAGTCAGGCAAGAGGGAGGAGCCAGGCTAGAGGGAGGAGCCAGGCTAGAGGAGTCAAGCAAGAGGGAGGAGCCAGGCTAGAGGGAGGAGCCAGGCTACAGGGAGAAGCCAGGCTAGAAGAGCCAGGCTAGAGGGAGGAGCCAGGCTAGAGGGAGGAGCCAGGCTAGAGGGAGGAGCCAGGCTAGAGTAGTCAGGCTAGAGGGAGGAGCCAGGCTAGAGGGAGGAGCCAGGCTAGAGTAGTCAGGCTAGAGGGAGGAGCCAGGCTAGAGGGAGGAGCCAGTCAACATGGGCTTTTTTCACTTTATTCCTGACTTCTCTGATGAAATGCAGAGTAATCTACAGTGCCTTGCATAAGTACTCAGACCCCACATTCAGACCCACACCTCACATGTTATTGTGTTACAAAGTGGGATTAAAATTGATTTAATTGTCTTTTTTTGTCAACAATCTACACAAAATACTGGAAGACAAATTATATATATTTTTAAGATAAATACAAAATTCCTAACTAAAATATCGTAGTTATATTTCAACAAATCAGACATTGAATATCTCTTTAAGCATGGTCAAGTTAATACTGATGCTGTGGATTATACAGTGAGTGTACAAAACATTAGGAACACCTGCTCTTTCCATGTCATAGACTGACCAGGCAAATAAAGGTGAAAGCCATGATCCCTTATTGATGTCACCTGTTAAATCCACTTCAGTCAGTGTAGATGAAGGGGAGGAGACGGGTTAAAGGAGGATTTGTAAGACTTGAGACATGGATTGTGTGCCATTCAGAGGGTGAATTGGAAAAACAAAAGATTGAACGGGGTATGGTAGTAGGTGTCAGGCACACCGGTTTGAATGTGTCAAGAACTGCAACGCTGCTGGGTTTTTTCCCGTGTGTACCAAGAATGGTCCACCACCCAAAGGACATCCAGCCAACTTGACACAACCGTGGGAAGCATTGGGAGTTAACATGGGCCATTATCCCTACAGAACGCTTTCGACACCTTGTAGAGTCCATTCCCCCGATGAAATCCATCCACTGTTTCCATAGCAACCTGTCACCAATGACATTTTGGAGGAAGCGGGGTAGGAGGAGCAAGAGGACGAGAGGAGAAAAGGATTCTGATATGCTCTCTCCTTCTCCTCTCTCATCCCACCATCCCCCTCTACAGAGGATCTATTGAGTCAGTCGCTCTTATGCTCAATAGACATATACCACTGAGGTGTATATATATATATATGACAATACATAGGGATTTATTTCAACATTATTTTTTAGGAGAGGACATTTTGCCATATCAAATTACATACCTGTCTTCTAAAATCCTGTGGCTGCCTTTTATAATCAATAGGCTATGTTGATCTAATTTGCCAATTAAATTATGCAATTGTCAATTAAACTTAACATATGATGATGTCTGTCTCATCATGTCTTGACTGGATGCAGATGTGCCCTCATAAATCTGAGCTGCCTGTAATGACGATACAATTCCACTGGGGGAGCTCATTCCAAAGAAAAAAGTTCCTCTGACCCCCCCCCAAATAAAAAAATCTGTATTGTATTACCTCAAATAGAGGCTTTTGGATTGCTGCAACAGTCATATTCAAAGGTGAGAATGAACCTCTACTGAGCATCTACTACTGAGACCAGAGCAATGTGTAGGCCGATATTATTTTAGTGTCAGAGAGGCACATCCTTTTCCATCCATCCCCAAATATAGATTGTCTTTTTAGGCTGGTGTGACGTACCATGAGCGCAGCTGGCAGATGCGTACACCACCTCGCCATATGCGACAACATCAAGAAGACTTTGACATTTTGTTGGTAGATATTTTATGAATCAATTACACAGTAGCTTTGAGTGGTATTACGAGCTGGCGAGCCAATAGTTTTGAAAGAATTCGGGACGAGGGAGCTACTCACCAGTTTTCTTTTTTTACTACGTTATTAACATTTGTAATAGGAAAGTATTTTTTTTTTGCGTAGCGACTTTCTTAGTAAACTTGCCTAGGTCGCGGGCTCTAGCTTTACGTTAGAAAACGATTGCACCGTTTCTACTACTTGGGCAGCATCCGTAGTTCTTTCAACGCGAAACCACACTTGTTTTGGTGGCGTGAGTTTGTCCGCATCTCGTTTCTTTCCCATGTGGGATAGCAGCTATAGTGGTCGAGACTAGTCGAGTGCCAACGCCTTTTTCTGTCTCTGACTGGGCGAAACTAATCGCGAAAGCACCGGAACGTTTTCTATTTTCCACCTCAACAATTTATGAGAGGTAGCTGCCATTCAAACCAGATATTGAAGAAGTAACTAGCTAACTAAGGGATTGAAAATGGGTTGCACGATCAGCCAGGAGGATAAAGCAGCGATGGAAAGGAGTAAAATGATTGATCGGAACCTACGAGAAGACCGAGACAAAGCGTCCAGGGAAGTGAAACTACTACTACTTGGTAAGTCATTTTACATAGAAAGCTTGCTATTTTCCCAGTAACTAAAAAGGAGTAACAATTGCACCAAAATCTAGAGGAAGAAAATGCTATGTTTACTCTTTCAGAATAGTGGTACAGTTGTAGGTAGACATCGCTTCAAATCTAATCACATTTTATTTGTCACACGCGCCGAATAAAACAGGTGTAGAACTTACCGTAAAATGCTTATTTGATGCCCTTAACCAACAATGCGGTTTTAAGAAAAATAATTACCAAATAAAGTTTTAAAAAGTAACCCAATAAAAAAACGAGGCCATACAGGGGGTACCGGTACCGAGTCAAACAAAGTACGGGGGTACAGGTTATTCGAAGTAATTGAGGTAATATGTACATGTAGGTAGGGTAAAGTGACAAACGTGTGTGTGTGTGTGTGTGTGGGGGGGGGGGGGGGGGGTGTAGCTATTTGATTAGCTGTTCAGCAGTCTTATGGTTGGGGGTGAAAGCTGTTAAGCCTTTTGGACCTAGACATGGCGCTCTGGTACCGCTTGCTGTGCAGTAGCAGAGAGAACAGTCTATGACTTGGGTGGCTGGAGTCTGACAATTCTTTTGGCCTTCCTCTGACACCGCCTAGTATAGAGGTCCTGGATGGCAGGAAGCTTGGCCCCAGGGATGTACTTGGCCGTATGCACTACCCTCTGTAGGCAAGCAGTTGCCATACCAGGCGGTGATGCAACCGGGCAAGATGCTCTCGATGGTGCAGCTGTAGAACTTTTTTGAGGATCTAAGGATCCATGCCAAATCTTTTCAGTTTCCTGAGGGGGGAAACGGTGTTGTCGTGCCAGCTTCACGACTGTCTTGGTGTGTTTGGACCATGATAGTTTGTTGGTGATGTGGACACCGAGGAACTTAAAGCTCTCAACCCGCTCCACTACAGCTCCGTCGATGTGAATGGGTGTTTGTTCGGCCCCCCTTTTCCTGTAGTCCACGATCAGCTCCTTGGTCTTGCTCACGTCGAGCGAGAGGTTGTTGTCCTGGCATCACTTGTAGCCACATAGGGTTAGTTTGCCCTTCCATTGCTTGTTTTTAGTGTGACCGGATCTCAATTGATTACTTTCTGCAATATTATGTATGTATGTAGGTGACATCTGAATGTAGTTTAGGATCTTTCTCCACTTGTTGAAATTATATTCTCTCTCTCTCTCTCTCTCTCTCTCTCTCTCTGTCTCTCTGTCTCTCTCTCTCTCTCTGTCTCTCTCTCTGTCTCTCTCTCTGTCTCTCTCTCTCTCTCTGTCTCTCTCTCTCTCTGTCTCTCTCTCTCTCTGTCTCTCTCTCTCTCTCTCTCTCTCTCTCTGTCTGTCTCTCTCTCTCTCTCTCTCTCTCTGTCTGTCTGTCTCTCTCTCTCTCTGTCTCTCTCTCTGTCTCTCTCTCTCTCTCTCTCTCTGTCTCTCTCTGTCTGTCTCTCTCTCTCTCTCTCTCTCTCTCTGTCTGTCTCTCTGTCTGTGTCTCTGTCTCTCTCTCTGTCTCTCTCTGTCTGTCTCTCTGTCTGTCTCTCTCTCTGTCTCTCTCTCTCTCTCTCTCTCTCTCTCTCTCTCTCTCTCTCTCTCTCTCTGTCCTGTCTCTCTCTCTTTTCTTCATTTTTCTCTTCTTCTCTCTCTCTGTCTCTATTCTGTAATTGTCTCTCTCTGTCTCTCTCTCTCTCTGTCTCTCTCTCTCTCTCTGTCTCTCTCTCTCTAGACATTCTGTTCTCTCTCTCTCTATTCTCTCTCTAGTTTTTCCTCATTAACCTACACCTAATAATTCTCTCTCTTTCCTCTCTCTCTCTCTCTCTCTCTCTACCCCTCTCTGACTCAAAACAGGTGTGCAAGATTATTGTCCATTGTATAGTTCTTTTTAACCTTCATTTTTGTTCTTTCTAATTGTCCCTGTTAACAATATTATTGTAATTGTGTTAATATTGTAAATGAATCACTTACAGTGCATTCAGAAAGTATTCAGACCCCTTGACCTTTTAGACATTATGTTACGTTACAGCCTTATTATAAAATGGATTAAGTAGTTGTTTTTCCTCATTAATCTACACCCAATACCCCATAATGACATCACAATACCCCCATCATGACAAAGCAAAACAGGTTTTTCAAACTTTTTGCAAATGTATAAACAAAAAATATCACAACAGGTGTTTACAAATGACATTTACATAAGTATTCAGTACCCTTTCCTCAGTACTTTGTTGAAGCACCTTTGGCTTTTTGGGTATGACGCTACAAGCTCCACCATGCTTCACCGTAGGGATGCTGCCACCACCATGCTTCACCGTAGGGATGGTGCCACCACTATGCTTCACCGTAGGGATGTTGCCACCACCATGCTTCACCGTAGGGATGCTGCCACCACCATGCTTCACCGTAGGGATGTTGCCACCACCATGCTTCACCGTAGGGATGCTGCCTCCACCATGCTTCACCGTAGGGATGGTGCCACCACCATGCTTCACCGTAGGGATGTTGCCACCACCATGCTTCACCGTAGGGATGTTGCCACCACCATGCTTCACCGTAGGGATGTTGCCACCACCATGCTTCACCGTAGGGATGGTGCCACCACCATGCTTCACCGTAGGGATGGTGCCACCACCATGCTTCACCGTAGGGATGGTGCAGGATTTTATCCAGACGTGACACTTGGCATTCAGGCCAAAGAGTTCAATCTTGGTTTCATCAGACCAGAGAATCTTGTTTCTCATGGTCTGAGATTCTTTAGGTGCCTTTTGGTAAACTCAGAGCGGGCTGTCATGTGCCTTTTTACTGAGGAGTGGCATCTGTATGGCCACTCTACCATAATGGCCTGATTGGTGGAGTGCTGCAGAGATGGTTGTCCATCTGGAATGTTCTCCCATCTCCATAGAGGAGCTCCAGAGCTCTGTCAGATTGACCATTATTTTGGTTACTACATATGTTATTTCATTGTTTTGATGTCTTCACTATTATTCTACAATGTAGAAAATAGTAAAAATAAACCCTTGAAATGTGTTAGTTTGTCCAAACTTTTGACTGGTAATATATATCTTACACCCACCAACCCACCCACCAACCAACCACTTGGGCTCCTGAGAGCTAGTGTCAACTGTGAGCTGTTGCTAGAATGCCAAGTCAAACCTCAATGGTTTTCATTGTGATTCAGTGGTGAGGATAAATACATTCCCACCATGAATGATGTTTTTCAGTGTCTGTGAGGTTTGAATGTGTCAGGACAGTCAGGGACAGTAAGGGACAGTAAAGGACAGTAAGGGACAGTAAGGACAGTAAAGACAGTCAGGACAGTAAGGGACAGTAAGGGACAGTAAGGGACAGTAAGGGACAGTCAGGACAGTAAAGGACAGTCAGGACAGTCAGGACAGTAAAGGACAGTCAGGACAGTAAAGGACAGTAAAGGACAGTAAAGAACAGTAAGGGACAGTAAAGGACAGTCAGGACAGTAAAGGACAGTCAGGATAGTAAGGGACAGTAAAGGACAGTCAGGACAGTCAGGACAGTCGGGACAGACGGGATAGGACAGTCGGGACAGTAAGGGACAGTCAGGACAGTCAGGACAGTAAGGGACAGAGGAAGCAGTTGCTTTATGTTCTGCTCTGGATCAGGTAAACCGGTAACAGTTTTACTATCGTCTTTAAAACATCTGAAACGTGTTACCTTACGTCCTCCCCCATAAAGCATGTGGTTGCCAATGGAGCCATGTAGTACAACTATAGCTAGGATATGGACAGACTATGTCCCATGTGAGAGATCGCATCATTAGCTTTGTCTCTGTGTGTGTGTGTGAGAGAGAAACAGAACTATGTAGATTGGTGTTAAATAGGTTTACATATCTAATGGAAAAAGTACATTTTTATTTAATATTTTCTAACCAACCGCACTGAAAAAGTGGTTTTTCCATTTCCAGGCTTGGCCCTCACTTCTCTCTCACAGGCCTGGGTTGGAACGAAAGGAATTTCTAGGGTGGAAACGAGAGCTGCTAGGATTCTAGCCTGGTCCCAGATCTGTTTGTGCTCTCTTGCCAAATTACCACAGAAGTTTTAGGCCAAATAACAGGCCTAATAACAGGCCTAATAACAGATCTGGGACCAGGCTATTAGCATGTCCTGACAAATTGAGGCTGTTCCTAATGTTTGGAATATTAGGAAAGTGTTCCTAATGTTTTTGCTATACTCCGTGTTATTACATATTTCATTTTATTTGGAATGCTAAGCCAGACACAATTAAACATGTCTATTTTAAATAATGAATATGAGTTTGGGGTGCTAAAATTATGAATGTTTTTTTAACCTCTCGCTAAAAGCTTCACTTGTACATAAATTATACTTAAACTCAAAATGGTTCTCCAGTAGATTATTAAGGCTCGTCCTTTGTTAAAAAATGTCATTTTTTGCCTTTACAGATTACAACTTATCATTTCTGACTAATTGAAAAATGAAATTTTGTTTTAAAGTATCGCCCTTTCAAAAACAAAACAAAAAAGCCATAACAAAGCTGGTTACAATTTCAGTTTAATCGTCCAGAAAAGAAAGAACAAATATTATGGTTAAATTCAAATATACTGATAAAAAAAATAATGTTAATGGATAAAAAAAAAAAGGTATTATATTTGTCAAATATATTATGAATACATAAAGAGGAGTTATGTCACATATGCTGTAATCAAAAATATATGGGAATATCTGCTCAATCCAAACTTACAACCGACTGATTGCAGCACGACCACAAAAATGGAGGAGGCAAGTGGAAAAGGGAGAAGGTAGGGAACTTGTTTGCCTGCCATATGTTAAAGATACTAATTGACTGAAAGGAACTGGCATAAATAGAGAAATATACCAGTTTCATCTGAGCACAGAAATGTTGACAGCTGCACCATACAGGTTGCAGAATAAATTGGAGCTTTTCGATGTACCAATTCCATGGCATATGGTTGAATATGAACTGGTACAAAAAACTACACTTGATTCAACACTGAGTTTTTCAATTTAAATAATTATATACAATTCTTGCCACCAATAGAATGCTATATATATGGGGCATACAACAATCTCAGCTCTAGATTTTGCTGCGAAGAGATCACAGGTTCAGAAATGGTAAAAAATAATAATAAAATAATCACAACATGAAATTAAAATGAACCTTACAAAGAGCAGTGTTGGGCGATTTCCAATCTACACCCAATACCCCACAATGACATCACAATACCCCACAATGACATCACAATACCCCACAATGACATCACAATACCCCATAATGACATCACAATAACCCATAATGACATCACAAAGCCATAGTCAGTCAATAAATAACATAATACTCATAGGAAAGATTTCCATCTTTTAGCTCAATCTAAAATATGATTAGAAAGGTTCAAACATTTTGTAAAACATCACAGCACATGGAAACAAAAATATATGGCACATGGAAACCAAACGAGGGTGGTGATAGGTGGGATGGGCTGAGGGGGCGGGATTAAAGAGCTGATGTTTGGTAATGTATTACTGTTATGTGACTGCTTTATATAAAAGTGCCGTGTATGTACGATGTATATGTAAAAATAAAGATATTTGCCCTCCGAAGAGGTGGTGGAGGGATAATAATATCTGATACCATAATTACATAAGTATTCAGACCCTTTGTTATGAGACTGGAAATTGAGCTCCAGTGCATCCTGTTTCCATTGATCATCCTTGAGATGTTTCTACAACTTGATTGGAGTCCACCTCTGGTAATATTAATTGATTGGACATGATTTGGAAAGGCACACACCTGTCTATATAAGGTACCACAGTTGACAGTGCATGTCAGAGCAAAAACCAAGCCATGAGGTTGAAGGACTTGTCCATAGAGCGCAGAGATGAGATTGAGATGAGGCACAGATCTAGGGAAGGGTACCAAAAAATTTCTGCAGCATTGAAGGTCCCCAAGAACACAGTGGCCTCCATCATTCTTAAATGGAAGAAGTTTGGAACCACCAAGACTTCCTAGAGATGGCCGCCCAGCCAAACTGAGCAATTTGGGGAGAAGGACCTTGGTCAAGGAGGTGACCAATATCCCACTGGTCACTCTGACAGAGCTCTAGAGTTCCTCTGTGGAGATGGGAGAACCTTCCAGAAGGACAACCATCTCTGCAGCACTCCACCAATCTTGCCTTTACGGTAGAGTGGCCAAACGGAAGCCACTCCTCAGTAAAAGGCACATGACAGCCCACTTGGAGTTTGCCAAAAGGCACCTAAAGTCTCTCAGACCATGAGAAACAAGATTGAACTATTTGACCTGAGTGTCATGTCTGGAGGAAACCTGGCACCATCCCTACAGCGACGCATGGTGGTGGCAGCATCATGCTGTGGGGATGTTTTTCAGCGGCAGGGACTGGGAGACTAGTCAGGATCGAGGGAAAGAGCAAAGTACAGAGCGATCCTTGATGAAAACCTGCTCCAGAGCGCTCAGGACGTCAGACTGTGTCAAAGGTTCACCTTCCAACAGAACAACGACCCTAAGAACACAGCCAAGACAATGCAGGACTGTCTTCGGGACAAGTCTCCGAATGTCCTTAAGTGGCCCAGCCAGAGCCCAGACTTTAACCCAATCAAATAATGTTATTGCACATTCAAAACCCTTGCTAACTGAGGCTTATTCTTAGTCTGTTTAACTTGGGGACATGTGAAAGTCTCCTGTAGGTCTGAAATGCACATTTTAATGTGATCACATAGGTCTAGTCATCTAACAATGGGAGCAATTTGCAGTCCAAATAGAATCCTATCAAACTCTCACACACACCATGTCAAACTTGGCAGATTTAGCTATTTCTCGGAAAACCATTTTTGTTGGAGGCGAATCGTTATAGTATTAGAAGGGTTACTGAATGAGAAAGTTAGTGAGGATACCACAAAACCTCCATCTTTTCTTCTCTAACGATCCGATCCCTGACTAAAGCTTGTTCTTGCTTTACAACCTCTGTCTGTTCTAGTCGCGTCAGAGTTGTCCCCGACTCCCATCTATGACGTCATCAGTCAGAACACCGTAGAAATGGAGTCTAGAACACCGTAGAAATGGAGTCTAGAACACCGTAGATTATATACATTTCTTTACACTGTTTGGAAGTCAGCGGATCATTCAGATGTAGATTCCTTAGCTGAATAACAAGTGCTTATTATTATATTGATGCCTAGTCCAACCTCCTAAACAGTCTAGTAACCAGTCCAACCTCTAAGTAGTGACTACTGTACCATTTGCTCCAGCAGTGCCTCACTGTCTAAGCTAGACTAATTAGTGCGGTGCTACAGCACAAATGCTGATTCAACCATCCATGCATGTTTATTGAACTTAATGTCTCTGTGGTGATTTGTGCTCCATTTAGGGGACGTGTGTACACACACACACACACACATAGAGCTATAGACCTACATGCATACACACAGACACAGGAGTGCTCACAAGCACCGCCCTCACATGTTTTGTTAATATGCAGTGTTCACACCCTGTAGGCCTATTGTAAATTACAGTTATACTGTAGCAGTCATCTCACTCATAGTTTTATTAGTCGTATGTACAGGAATCACATGGGATACACCGTCCAATGAAACGTTTACTTGCAGATTCCTTCTGGACAATGAAACAACAATAAGAAACAGTACTGTGCCGTCTTCACCACCTGTTGCAGTGCCTTGCGGTCCCGGTGATGTACTGGGCCGTCTTCACCACCTGCTGCAGGGCCTTGCGGTCCCAGTGATGTACTGGGCCGTCTTCACCACCTGCTGCAGTGCCTTGCGGTCCCAGTGATGTACTGGGCCGTCTTCACCACCTGCTGCAGTGCCTTGCGGTCCCAGTGATGTACTGGGCCGTCTTCACCACCTGCTGCAGGGCCTTGCGGTCCCAGTGATGTACTGGGCCGTCTTCACCACCTGCTGCAGTGCCTTGCGGTCCCAGTGATGTACAGGGCCGTTTTCACCACCCTCTGCAGGGCCTTGCGGTCCCAGTGATCTACTGGGCCGTCTTCACCACCCGCTGCAGGGCCTTGCGGTCCCAGTGATGTACTGGGCCGTCTTCACCACCCTCTGCAGTGCCTTGCGGTCCCAGTGATGTACTGGGCCGTCTTCACCACCTGCTGCAGGGCCTTGCGGTCCAAGTGATGTACTGGGCCGTCTTCACCACCTGCTGCAGTGCCTTGCGGTCCCAGTGATGTACTGGGCCGTCTTCACCACCTGTTGCAGTGCCTTGCGGTCCCAGTGATGTACTGGGCCGTCTTCACCACCTGCTGCAGGGCCTTGCGGTCCCAGTGATGTACTGGGCCGTCTTCACCACCTGCTGCAGTGCCTTGCGGTCCCAGTGATGTACTGGGCCGTCTTCACCACCTGCTGCAGTGCCTTGCGGTCCCAGTGATGTACTGGGCCGTCTTCACCACCTGCTGCAGGGCCTTGCGGTCCCAGTGATGTACTGGGCCGTCTTCACCACCTGCTGCAGTGCCTTGCGGTCCCAGTGATGTACAGGGCCGTTTTCACCACCCTCTGCAGGGCCTTGCGGTCCCAGTGATCTACTGGGCCGTCTTCACCACCCGCTGCAGGGCCTTGCGGTCCCAGTGATGTACTGGGCCGTCTTCACCACCCTCTGCAGTGCCTTGCGGTCCCAGTGATGTACTGGGCCGTCTTCACCACCTGCTGCAGGGCCTTGCGGTCCAAGTGATGTACTGGGCCGTCTTCACCACCTGCTGCAGTGCCTTGCGGTCCCAGTGATGTACTGGGCCGTCTTCACCACCTGTTGCAGTGCCTTGCGGTCCCAGTGATGTACTGGGCCGTCTTCACCACCTGCTGCAGGGCCTTGCGGTCCCAGTGATGTACTGGGCCGTCTTCACCACCCTCTGCAGTGCCTTGCGGTCCCAGTGATGTACTTGGCCGTCTTCACCACCCTCTGCAGGGCCTTGCGGTCCCAGTGATGTACTGGGCCGTCTTCACCACCCGCTGCAGGGCCTTGCGGTCCCAGTGATGTACTGGGCCGTCTTCACCACCCTCTGCAGTGCCTTGCGGTCCCAGTGATGTACTGGGCGTTTTCTTCACCACCTGCTGCAGGGCCTTGCGGTCCCTAGTGATGTACTGGGCCGTCTTCACCACCTGCTGCAGTGCCTTGCGGTCCCAGTGATGTACTGGGCCGTCTTCACCACCTGTTGCAGTGCCTTGCGGTCCCAGTGATGTACTGGGCTGTCTTCACCACCTGCTGCAGGGCCTTGCGGTCCCAGTGATGTACTGGGCCGTCTTCACCACCCTCTGCAGTGCCTTGCGGTCCCAGTGATGTACTTGGCCGTCTTCACCACCCTCTGCAGGGCCTTGCGGTCCCAGTGATGTACTGGGCCGTCTTCACCACCCTATGCAGGGCCTTGCGGTCCCAGTGATGTACTGGGCCGTCTTCATCACCCTCTGCAGGGCCTTGCGGTCCCAGTGATGTACTGGGCAGTCTTCACCACCCTCTGCAGGGCCTTGCGGTCCCAGTGATGTACTGGGCCGTCTTCACCACCCGCTGCAGGGCCTTGCGGTCCCAGTGATGTACTTGGCCGTCTTCACCACCCTCTGCAGGGCCTTGCGGTCCCAGTGATGTACTGGGCCGTCTTCACCACCCTATGCAGGGCCTTGCGGTCCCAGTGATGTACTGGGCCGTCTTCACCACCCGCTGCAGGGCCTTGCATTACATTTACATTTACATTTAAGTCATTTAGCAGACGCTCTTATCCAGAGCGACTTACAAATTGGTGCATTCACCTTATGACATCCAGTGGAACAGCCACTTTACAATAGTGCATCTAAATCTTTTAAGGGGGGGGGGTGAGAAGGATTACTTTATCCTATCCTAGGTATTCCTTAAAGAGGTGGGGTTTCAGGTGTCTCCGGAAGGTGGTGATTGACTCCGCTGTCCTGGCGTCGTGAGGGAGTTTGTTCCACCATTGGGGGGCCAGAGCAGCGAACAGTTTTGACTGGGCTGAGCGGGAACTGTACTTCCTCAGTGGTAGGGAGGCGAGCAGGCCAGAGGTGGATGAACGCAGTGCCCTTGTTTGGGTGTAGGGCCTGATCAGAGCCTGGAGGTACTGAGGTGCCGTTCCCCTCACAACTCCGTAGGCAAGCACCATGGTCTTGTAGCGGATGCGAGCTTCAACTGGAAGCCAGTGGAGAGAGCGGAGGAGCGGGGTGACGTGAGAGAACTTGGGAAGGTTGAACACCAGACGGGCTGCGGCGTTCTGGATGAGTTGTAGGGGTTTAATGGCACAGGCAGGGAGCCCAGCCAACAGCGAGTTGCAGTAATCCAGACGGGAGATGACAAGTGCCTGGATTAGGACCTGCGCCGCTTCCTGTGTGAGGCAGGGTCGTACTCTGCGGATGTTGTAGAGCATGAACCTACAGGAACGGGCCACTGCCTTGATGTTATTTGAGAACGACAGGGTGTTGTCCAGGATCACGCCAAGGTACTTAGCGCTCTGGGACGAGGACACAATGGAGTTGTCAACCGTGATGGCGAGATCATGGAACGGGCAGTCCTTCCCCGGGAGGAAGAGCAGCTCCGTCTTGCCGAGGTTCAGCTTGAGGTGATGATCCGTCATCCACACTGATATGTCTGCCAGACATGCAGAGATGCGGACCCAGTGATGTACTGGGCCGTCTTCACCACCCTCTGCAGTGCCTTGCGGTCCCAGTGATGTACTGGGCCGTCTTCACCGCCTGTTGCAGTGCCTTGCGGTCCCAGTGATGTACTGGGCCGTCTTCACCACCTGCTGCAGGGCCTTGCGGTCCCAGTGATGTACTGGGCCGTCTTCACCGCCTGTTGCAGTGCCTTGCGGTCCCAGTGATGTACTGGGCCGTCTTCACCACCTGCTGCAGGGCCTTGCGGTCCCAGTGATGTACTGGGCCGTCTTCACCACCCTCTGCAGTGCCTTGCGGTCCCAGTGATGTACTTGGCCGTCTTCACCACCCTCTGCAGGGCCTTGCGGTCCCAGTGATGTACTGGGCCGTCTTCACCACCCTATGCAGGGCCTTGCGGTCCCAGTGATGTACTGGGCCGTCTTCATCACCCTCTGCAGGGCCTTGCGGTCCCAGTGATGTACTGGGCCGTCTTCACCACCCTCTGCAGGGCCTTGCGGTCCCAGTGATGTACTGGGCCGTCTTCACCACCCTCTGCAGGGCCTTGCGGTCCCAGTGATGTACTGGGCCGTCTTCACCACCCGCTGCAGGGCCTTGCGGTCCCAGTGATGTACTGGGCTGTCTTCACCACCCTCTGCAGGGCCTTGCGGTCCCAGTGATGTACTGGGCCGTCTTCACCACCTGCTGCAGGGCCTTGCGGTCCCAGTGATGTACTGGGCCGTCTTCACCACCTGCTGCAGGGCCTTGCGGTCCCAGTGATGTACTGGGCCGTCTTCACCACCCTCTGCAGGGCCTTGCGGTCCCAGTGATGTACTGGGCCGTCTTCACCACCCTCTGCAGGGTCTTGCGGTCCCAGTGATGTACTGGGCAGTCTTCACCACCCTCTGCAGGGTCTTGCGGTCCCAGTGATGTACTGGGCCGTCTTCACCACCCTCTGCAGGGCCTTGCGGTCCCAGTGATGTACTGGGCCGTCTTCACCACCCTCTGCAGGGCCTTGCGGTCCCAGTGATGTACTGGGCCGTCTTCACCACCCGCTGCAGGGCCTTGCGGTCCCAGTGATGTACTGGGCTGTCTTCACCACCCTCTGCAGGGCCTTGCGGTCCCAGTGATGTACTGGGCCGTCTTCACCACCTGCTGCAGGGCCTTGCGGTCCCAGTGATGTACTGGGCCGTCTTCACCACCTGCTGCAGGGCCTTGCGGTCCCAGTGATGTACTGGGCCGTCTTCACCACCCTCTGCAGGGCCTTGCGGTCCCAGTGATGTACTGGGCCGTCTTCACCACCTGCTGCAGGGCCTTGCGGTCCCAGTGATGTACTGGGCCGTCTTCACCACCCTCTGCAGGGCCTTGCGGTCCCAGTGATGTACTGGGCCGTCTTCACCACCCTATGCAGGGCCTTGCGGTCCCAGTGATGTACTGGGCCGTCTTCACCACCCGCTGCAGGGCCTTGCATTACATTTACATTTACATTTAAGTCATTTAGCAGACGCTCTTATCCAGAGCGACTTACAAATTGGTGCATTCACCTTATGACATCCAGTGGAACAGCCACTTTACAATAGTGCATCTAAATCTTTTAAGGGGGGGGGTGAGAAGGATTACTTTATCCTATCCTAGGTATTCCTTAAAGAGGTGGGGTTTCAGGTGTCTCCGGAAGGTGGTGATTGACTCCGCTGTCCTGGCGTCGTGAGGGAGTTTGTTCCACCATTGGGGGGCCAGAGCAGCGAACAGTTTTGACTGGGCTGAGCGGGAACTGTACTTCCTCAGTGGTAGGGAGGCGAGCAGGCCAGAGGTGGATGAACGCAGTGCCCTTGTTTGGGTGTAGGGCCTGATCAGAGCCTGGAGGTACTGAGGTGCCGTTCCCCTCACAACTCCGTAGGCAAGCACCATGGTCTTGTAGCGGATGCGAGCTTCAACTGGAAGCCAGTGGAGAGAGCGGAGGAGCGGGGTGACGTGAGAGAACTTGGGAAGGTTGAACACCAGACGGGCTGCGGCGTTCTGGATGAGTTGTAGGGGTTTAATGGCACAGGCAGGGAGCCCAGCCAACAGCGAGTTGCAGTAATCCAGACGGGAGATGACAAGTGCCTGGATTAGGACCTGCGCCGCTTCCTGTGTGAGGCAGGGTCGTACTCTGCGGATGTTGTAGAGCATGAACCTACAGGAATGGGCCACCGCCTTGATGTTATTTGAGAACGACAGGGTGTTGTCCAGGATCACGCCAAGGTACTTAGCGCTCTGGGACGAGGACACAATGGAGTTGTCAACCGTGATGGCGAGATCATGGAACGGGCAGTCCTTCCCCGGGAGGAAGAGCAGCTCCGTCTTGCCGAGGTTCAGCTTGAGGTGATGATCCGTCATCCACACTGATATGTCTGCCAGACATGCAGAGATGCGGTCCCAGTGATGTACTGGGCCGTCTTCACCACCCTCTGCAGTGCCTTGCGGTCCCAGTGATGTACTGGGCCGTCTTCACCACCTGCTGCAGGGCCTTGCGGTCCCAGTGATGTACTGGGCCGTCTTCACCACCTGCTGCAGTGCCTTGCGGTCCCAGTGATGTACTGGGCCGTCTTCACCGCCTGTTGCAGTGCCTTGCGGTCCCAGTGATGTACTGGGCCGTCTTCACCACCTGCTGCAGGGCCTTGCGGTCCCAGTGATGTACTGGGCCGTCTTCACCACCCTCTGCAGTGCCTTGCGGTCCCAGTGATGTACTTGGCCGTCTTCACCACCCTCTGCAGGGCCTTGCGGTCCCAGTGATGTACTGGGCCGTCTTCACCACCCTATGCAGGGCCTTGCGGTCCCAGTGATGTACTGGGCCGTCTTCATCACCCTCTGCAGGGCCTTGCGGTCCCAGTGATGTACTGGGCCGTCTTCACCACCCTCTGCAGGGCCTTGCGGTCCCAGTGATGTACTGGGCCGTCTTCACCACCTGCTGCAGGGCCTTGCGGTCCCAGTGATGTACTGGGCCGTCTTCACCACCTGCTGCAGGGCCTTGCGGTCCCAGTGATGTACTGGGCCGTCTTCATCACCCTCTGCAGGGCCTTGCGGTCCCAGTGATGTACTGGGCCGTCTTCACCACCTGCTGCAGGGCCTTGCGGTCCCAGTGATGTACTGGGCCGTCTTCACCACCTGCTGCAGGGCCTTGCGGTCCCAGTGATGTACTGGGCCGTCTTCACCACCTGCTGCAGGGCCTTGCGGTCCCAGTGATGTACTGGGCCGTCTTCACCACCTGCTGCAGGGCCTTGCGGTCCCAGTGATGTACTGGGCCGTCTTCACCACCCTCTGCAGGGCCTTGCGGTCCCAGTGATGTACTGGGCCGTCTTCACCACCTGCTGCAGGGTCTTGCGGTCCCAGTGATGTACTGGGCCGTCTTCACCACCCTCTGCAGGGCCTTGCGGTCCCAGTGATGTACTGGGCCGTCTTCACCACCCTCTGCAGGGTCTTGCGGTCCCAGTGATGTACTTAATTTTATTTGTCACATACGGCGAATACAAAAGGTGTAGACCTGACACTGAAATGCTTACTTACAAGTTTTTAACCAACAATGCTTTAAGAAGTTAAGAAAAATAAGTGTTAAGTAATTTTTTTAAAGGAAAGTAACAAATAATTAAACAGCAGCAGTAAAATAACAATAGTGAGGCTATATACAGGGTATTACGGTACAGAGTCAATGTGGAGGTTATATACAGGGTATTACGGTACAGAGTCAATGTGGAGGCTATATACAGGGGGTACCGGTACAGAGTCAATGTGGAGGCTATATACAGGGTATTACGGTACAGAGTCAATGTGGAGGCTATATACAGGGTATTACGGTACAGAGTCAATGTGGAGGCTATCCCAGGGTATTACGGTACAGAGTCAATGTGGAGTCTATATACAGGGTATTACGGTACAGAGTCAATGTGGAGGCTATATACAGGGGTACCTGTACAGAGTCAATGTGGAGGCTATATACAGGGTATTACGGTACAGAGTCAATGTGGAGGTTATATACAGGGTATTACGGTACAGAGTCAATGTGGAGGCTATATACAGGGTGTTACGGTACAGAGTCAATGTGGAGTCTATATACAGGGTATTACGGTACAGAGTCAATGTGGAGGCTATATACAGGGGGTACCGGTACAGAGTCAATGTGGAGGCTATATACATGGTATTACGGTACAGAGTCAATGTGGAGGCTATATACAGGGTGTTACGGTACAGAGTCAATGTGGAGGCTATATACAGGGTATTACGGTACAGAGTCAATGTGGAGTCTATATACAGGGTATTACGGTACAGAGTCAATGTGGAGGCTATATACAGGGGGTACCGGTACAGAGTCAATGTGGAGGCTATATACAGGTCCCAGTACGGTACAGAGTCAATGTGGAGGCTATATACAGGGTATTACGGTACAGAGTCAATGTGGAGTCTATATACAGGGTATTACGGTACAGAGTCAATGTGGAGGCTATATACAGGGGGTACCGGTACAGAGTCAATGTGGAGGCTATATACATGGTATTACGGTACAGAGTCAATGTGGAGGTTATATACAGGGTATTACGGTACAGAGTCAATGTGGAGGCTATATACAGGGTATTACGGTACAGAGTCAATGTGGAGGTTATATACAGGGTATTACGGTACAGAGTCAATGTGGAGGCTATATACAGGGGGTACCGGTACAGAGTCAATGTGGAGGCTATATACAGGGTATTACGGTACAGAGTCAATGTGGAGGCTATATACAGGTCCCAGTATTACGGTACAGAGTCAATGTGGAGGCTATATACAGGGTATTACGGTACAGAGTCAATGTGGAGTCTATATACAGGGTATTACGGTACAGAGTCAATGTGGAGGCTATATACAGGGGGTACCGGTACAGAGTCAATGTGGAGGCTATATACAGGGTATTACGGTACAGAGTCAATGTGGAGGTTATATACAGGGTATTACGGTACAGAGTCAATGTGGAGGCTATATACAGGGTGTTACGGTACAGAGTCAATGTGGAGTCTATATACAGGGTATTACGGTACAGAGTCAATGTGGAGGCTATATACAGGGGGTACCGGTACAGAGTCAATGTGGAGGCTATATACAGGGTATTACGGTACAGAGTCAATGTGGAGGCTATATACAGGGTATTACGGTACAGAGTCAATGTGGAGTCTATATACAGGGTATTACGGTACAGAGTCAATGTGGAGGCTATATACAGGGGGTACCGGTACAGAGTCAATGTGGAGGCTATATACATGGTATTACGGTACAGAGTCAATGTGGAGGCTATATACAGGGTGTTACGGTACAGAGTCAATGTGGAGGCTATATACAGGGTGTTACGGTACAGAGTCAATGTGGAGGTTATATACAGGGTGTTACGGTACAGAGTCAATGTGGAGGCTATATACATGGTATTACGGTACAGAGTCAATGTGGAGGCTATATACAGGGTGTTACGGTACAGAGTCAATGTGGAGGTTATATACAGGGTATTACGGTACAGAGTCAATGTGGAGGCTATATACAGGGTGTTACGGTACAGAGTCAATGTGGAGGTTATATACAGGGTATTACGGTACAGAGTCAATGTGGAGGCTTTATACAGGGTGTTACGGTACAGAGTCAATGTGGAGGTTATATACAGGGTATTACGGTACAGAGTCAATGTGGAGGTTATATACAGGGTATTACGGTACAGAGTCAATGTGGAGGCTATATACAGGGTATTACGGTACAGAGTCAATGTGGAGGCTTTATACAGGGTATTACGGTACAGAGTCAATGTGGAGGCTATATACAGGGTATTACGGTACAGAGTCAATGTGGAGGCTTTATACAGGGTGTTACGGTACAGAGTCAATGTGGAGGCTATATACAGGGTATTACGGTACAGAGTCAATGTGGAGGCTTTATACAGGGTATTACGGTACAGAGTCAATGTGGAGGCTATATACAGGGTATTACGGTACAGAGTCAATGTGGAGGCTATATACAGGGTATTACGGTACAGAGTCAATGTGGAGGCTTTATACAGGGTATTACGGTACAGAGTCAATGTGGAGGCTATATACAGGGTATTACGGTACAGAGTCAATGTGGAGGCTATATACAGGGTATTACGGTACAGAGTCAATGTGGAGGTTATATACAGGGTATTACGGTACAGAGTCAATGTGGAGGCTATATACAGGGTATTACGGTACAGAGTCAATGTGGAGGCTTTATACAGGGTATTACGGTACAGAGTCAATGTGGAGGCTATATACAGGGTATTACGGTACAGAGTCAATGTGGAGGCTATATACAGGGTATTACGGTACAGAGTCAATGTGGAGGTTATATACAGGGTATTACGGTACAGAGTCAATGTGGAGGCTATATACAGGGTATTACGGTACAGAGTCAATGTGGAGGCTATATACAGGGTATTACGGTACAGAGTCAATGTGGAGGTTATATACAGGGTATTACGGTACAGAGTCAATGTGGAGTCTATATACAGGGTATTACGGTACAGAGTCAATGTGGAGGCTATATACAGGGGGTACCGGTACAGAGTCAATGTGGAGGCTATATACATGGTATTACGGTACAGAGTCAATGTGGAGGCTATATACAGGGTGTTACGGTACAGAGTCAATGTGGAGGCTATATACAGGGTGTTACGGTACAGAGTCAATGTGGAGGTTATATACAGGGTGTTACGGTACAGAGTCAATGTGGAGGCTATATACATGGTATTACGGTACAGAGTCAATGTGGAGGCTATATACAGGGTGTTACGGTACAGAGTCAATGTGGAGGTTATATACAGGGTATTACGGTACAGAGTCAATGTGGAGGCTATATACAGGGTATTACGGTACAGAGTCAATGTGGAGGCTATATACAGGGTATTACGGTACAGAGTCAATGTGGAGGTTATATACAGGGTATTACGGTACAGAGTCAATGTGGAGGCTATATACAGGGTATTACGGTACAGAGTCAATGTGGAGGCTATATACAGGGTATTACGGTACAGAGTCAATGTGGAGGTTATATACAGGGTATTACGGTACAGAGTCAATGTGGAGGCTATATACAGGGTATTACGGTACAGAGTCAATGTGGAGGCTATATACAGGGTATTACGGTACAGAGTCAATGTGGACTATATACAGGGTACGGTACAGAGTCAATGTGGGCTATATACAGGGTATTACGGTACAGAGTCAATGTGGAGGCTATATACAGGGTATTACGGTACAGAGTCAATGTGGAGGCTATATACAGGGTATTACGGTACAGAGTCAATGTGGAGGCTATATACAGGGTATTACGGTACAGAGTCAATGTGGAGGCTATATACAGGGTATTACGGTACAGAGTCAATGTGGAGGCTATATACAGGGTATTACGGTACAGAGTCAATGTGGAGGTTATATACAGGGTATTACGGTACAGAGTCAATGTGGAGGTTATATACAGGGTATTACGGTACAGAGTCAATGTGGAGGCTATATACAGGGTATTACGGTACAGAGTCAATGTGGAGGCTATATACAGGGTATTACGGTACAGAGTCAATGTGGAGGCTATATACAGGGTATTACGGTACAGAGTCAATGTGGAGGTTATATACAGGGTATTACGGTACAGAGTCAATGTGGAGGCTATATACAGGGTATTACGGTACAGAGTCAATGTGGAGGCTATATACAGGGGTATTACGGTACAGAGTCAATGTGGAGGCTATATACAGGGTATTACGGTACAGAGTCAATGTGGAGGCTATATACAGGGTATTACGGTACAGAGTCAATGTGGAGGCTATATACAGGGTATTACGGTACAGAGTCAATGTGGAGGTTATATACAGGGTGTTACGGTACAGAGTCAATGTGGAGGCTATATACAGGGTATTACGGTACAGAGTCAATGTGGAGGTTATATACAGGGTATTACGGTACAGAGTCAATGTGGAGGCTATATACAGGGTATTACGGTACAGAGTCAATGTGGAGGCTATATACAGGGTATTACGGTACAGAGTCAATGTGGAGGCTATATACAGGGTATTACGGTACAGAGTCAATGTGGAGGCTATATACAGGGTATTACGGTACAGAGTCAATGTGGAGGTTATATACAGGGTATTACGGTACAGAGTCAATGTGGAGGCTATATACAGGGTATTACGGTACAGAGTCAATGTGGAGGCTATATACAGGGTATTACGGTACAGAGTCAATGTGGAGGCTATATACAGGGTATTACGGTACAGAGTCAATGTGGAGGCTATATACAGGGTATTACGGTACAGAGTCAATGTGGAGGCTATATACAGGGTATTACGGTACAGAGTCAATGTGGAGGTTATATACAGGGTATTACGGTACAGAGTCAATGTGGAGGCTATATACAGGGTATTACGGTACACAGTCAATGTGGAGGCTATATACAGGGTATTACGGTACAGAGTCAATGTGGAGGCTATATACAGGGTATTACGGTACAGAGTCAATGTGGAGGTTATATACAGGGTATTACGGTACAGAGTCAATGTGGAGGCTATATACAGGGTATTACGGTACAGAGTCAATGTGGAGGCTATATACAGGGTATTACGGTACAGAGTCAATGTGGAGGCTATATACAGGGTATTACGGTACAGAGTCAATGTGGAGGCTATATACAGGGTATTACGGTACAGAGTCAATGTGGAGGCTATATACAGGGTATTACGGTACAGAGTCAATGTGGAGGTTATATACAGGGTATTACGGTACAGAGTCAATGTGGAGGTTATATACAGGGTATTACGGTACAGAGTCAATGTGGAGGCTATATACAGGGTATTACGGTACAGAGTCAATGTGGAGGCTATATACAGGGTATTACGGTACAGAGTCAATGTGGAGGCTATATACAGGGTATTACGGTACAGAGTCAATGTGGAGGCTATATACAGGGTATTACGGTACAGAGTCAATGTGGAGGCTATATACAGGGTATTACGGTACAGAGTCAATGTGGAGGCTATATACAGGGTATTACGGTACAGAGTCAATGTGGAGGCTATATACAGGAGGTACCGGTACAGAGTCAATGTGGAGGCTATATACAGGGTATTACGGTACAGAGTCAATGTGGAGGCTATATACAGGGTATTACGGTACAGAGTCAATGTGGAGGCTATATACAGGGTATTACGGTACAGAGTCAATGTGGAGGTTATATACAGGGTATTACGGTACAGAGTCAATGTGGAGGCTATATACAGGGTATTACGGTACAGAGTCAATGTGGAGGTTATATACAGGGTATTACGGTACAGAGTCAATGTGGAGGCTATATACAGGGTATTACGGTACACAGTCAATGTGGAGGCTATATACAGGGTATTACGGTACAGAGTCAATGTGGAGGCTATATACAGGGTATTACGGTACAGAGTCAATGTGGAGGTTATATACAGGGTATTACGGTACAGAGTCAATGTGGAGGCTATATACAGGGTATTACGGTACAGAGTCAATGTGGAGGCTATATACAGGGTATTCACGGTACAGAGTCAATGTGGAGGCTATATACAGGGTATTACGGTACAGAGTCAATGTCGAGGCTATATACAGGGTATTACGGTACAGAGTCAATGTGGAGGCTATATACAGGGTATTACGGTACAGAGTCAATGTGGAGGCTATATACAGGGTATTACGGTACAGAGTCAATGTGGAGGCTATATACAGGGTATTACGGTACAGAGTCAATGTGGAGGCTATATACAGGGTATTACGGTACAGAGTCAATGTGGAGGCTATATACAGGGTATTACGGTACAGAGTCAATGTGGAGGTTATATACAGGGTATTACGGTACAGAGTCAATGTGGAGGTTATATACAGGGTATTACGGTACAGAGTCAATGTGGAGGCTATATACAGGGTATTACGGTACAGAGTCAATGTGGAGGCTATATACAGGGTATTACGGTACAGAGTCAATGTGGAGGCTATATACAGGGTATTACGGTACAGAGTCAATGTGGAGGCTATATACAGGGTATTACGGTACAGAGTCAATGTGGAGGCTATATACAGGGTATTACGGTACAGAGTCAATGTGGAGGCTATATACAGGGTATTACGGTACAGAGTCAATGTGGAGGCTATATACAGGGTATTACGGTACAGAGTCAATGTGGAGGCTATATACAGGAGGTACCGGTACAGAGTCAATGTGGAGGCTATATACAGGGTATTACGGTACAGAGTCAATGTGGAGGCTATATACAGGGTATTACGGTACAGAGTCAATGTGGAGGCTATATACAGGGTATTATGGTACAGAGTCAATGTGGAGGCTATATACAGGTGGTACCAGTACAGAGTCAATGTGGAGACTATATACAGGTGGTACCAGTACAGAGTCAATGTGGAGGCTATATACAGGGTGTTATGGTACAGAGTCAATGTGGAGGCTATATACAGGGTATTACGGTACAGAGTCAATGTGGAGGCTATATACAGGAGGTACCGGTACAGAGTCAATGTGGAGGCTATATACAGGTGGTACCAGTACAGAGTCAATGTGGAGACTATATACAGGTGGTACCAGTACAGAGTCAATGTGGAGGTAATATACAGGTGGTACCGGTACAGAGTCAATGTGTGGGCTATATACAGGGGGTACCAGTACAGAGTCAATGTGGAGGCTATATACAGGGGGTACCGGTACAGAGTCAATGTGGAGGCTATATATAGGGGGTACCGGTACAGAGTCAATGTGGGGGCTATATACAGGGGTACCAGTACAGAGTCAATGTGGGGGCTATATACAGGGGGTACCGGTACAGAGTCAATGTGGGGGCTATATACAGGGGGTACCAGTACAGAGTCAATGTGGAGGCTATATACAGGGGGTACCAGTACAGAGTCAATGTGGGGGCTATATACAGGGGGTACCGGTACAGAGTCAATGTGGGGGCTATATACAGGGGGTACCAGTACAGAGTCAATGTGGGGGCTATATACAGGGGGTACCAGTACAGAGTCAATGTGGAGGCTATATATAAGGTATTACGGTACACAGTCAATGTGGAGGCTATATACAGAGGGTACCGGTACAGAGTCAATGTGGAGGTTATATACAGGGTATTACGGTACAGAGTCAATGTGGAGGTTATATACAAGGTATTACGGTACAGAGTCAATGTGGAGGCTATATACAGGGTATTACGGTACAGAGCCAATGTGGATGCTATATACAGGGGGTACCGGTACAGAGTCAATATGGAGGCTATATGATCAAATCACATTTTATTTGTCACATACACATGGTTAGCAGATGTTAAAACCTGTTATGGATCATGCGAATTTTCGCAGCTTTTTGTTAAAAATCGCAACATTTCAAAGTCCTGCTACTCATGCCAGGAATATAGTATATGCAAAAAATAAGTATGTGTGTATAGAAAACACTCTGAAGTCTCTAAAACTGGTTAAATTGTGTCTGTGGCGATAACATCACGTGTTTTGGAGTAAAAATCCCTCTCAAAACTGTTCTCCAAAAACACAAAAAATATATTAATCCGCCAGTCAATGTATTGTTTAAGGCGACTGCAAATAAATGAGGATGACCTGTAAACGCCTACAGCTTCCACACGATGTCGCCAGTGCTGGCATTTCCAGCCTACTTAATCCTTGGTTGTATGACGTTTTGGCCTTTCCTGTTTTAGTCTCTCCACAGGATGTTGTGAAAATGGAAAACATGGACGCTGATTTCAAGCCTTGCTGCTATCGAATACAGATCGCCCGTGATGAATTATATAGATTATTAACGTTTATTAATACCTAAAGTTGGTTTAGAAAAGTAGTTTGAAGTGATTTGTAAAAGTTTATAGGCAACTTTTGTAATTTTAAAAAGTCTTGTAAAATGGAATATTCCTGGATCAGACCGGTCTATGGAAAACGACATTTTGGCGATACAATGACGGATTTAGAAAAAAAAAAAAGCCCCAATTGTGATGTTTATGGGATATATAGGAGTGCCAAGAAAGAAGCTCGTCAAAGGTAATGAATGTTTTATATTTTATTTCTGCGTTTTGGGTAGCGCCGGCTACCGCAAAATCTGTTGTTTTAGGTGACGTTCCAGTACTTTGGGGGGTGCATGCTATCAGATAATAGCTTCTCATGCTTTCGCCGAAAAGCATTTTACAAATCTGACTTGGTGGCTAGATTCACAACGAGTGTAGCTTTAATTCAGTACCTTGCATGTGTGTTTTAATGAAAGTTTGAGTTTTATCAAAAACTATAGGTAGCGCTCTTGAAATTTCCGCGGAACCATATCCCTAACAAGTTCATGCGAGTGTAGCGAAATGCTTGTGCTTCTAGTTCCGACAATGCAGTAATAACCAACAAGTAATCTAACTAACAATTCCAAAACTACTGTCTTATACACAGTGTAAGGGGATAAAGAATATGTACATAAAGATATATGAATGAGTGATGGTACAGAGCAGCATAGGCAAGATACAGTAGATGGTATCGAGTACAGTATATACATATGAGATGAGTATGTAAACAAAGTGGGATAGTTAAAGTGGCTAGTGATACATGTATTACATAAGGATGATATAGAGTACAGTATATACGTATACATATGAGATGAATAATGTAGGGTATGTAAACATTATATTAGGTAGCATTGTTTAAAGTGGTTAGTGATATATTTTACATAATTTCCCATCAATTCCCATTATTAAAGTGGCTGGAGTTGAGTCAAGTGTGTTGGCAGCAGCCACTCAATGTTAGTGGTGGCTGTTTAACAGTCTGATGGCCTTGAGATAGAAGCTGTTTTTCATTCTCTCGGTCCCAGCTTTGATGCACCTGTACTGACCTCGTCTTCTGGATGATAGCGGGGTGAACAGGCAGTGGCTCGGGTGGTTGTTGTCCTTGATGATCTTTATGGCCTTCCTGTAACATCGGGTGGTGTAGGTGTCCTGGAGGGCAGGTAGTTTGCCCCCGGTGATGCGTTGTGCAGACCTCACTACCCTCTGGAGAGTCTTACGGTTGTGGGCGGAGCAGTTGCCGTACCAGGCGGTGTTACAGCCCGCCAGGATGCTCTCGATTGTGCATCTGTAGAAGTTTGTGAGTGCTTTTGGTGACAAACTGAATTTCTTCAGCCTCCTGAGGTTGAAGAGGCGCTGCTGCGCCTTCTTCACGATGCTGTCTGTGTGAGTGGACCAATTCAGTTTGTCTGTGATGTGTATGCCGAGGAACTTAACTTACTACCCTCTCCACTACTGTTCCATCGATGTGGATAGGGGGGTGTTCCCTCTGCTGTTTCCTGACGTCCACAATCATCTCCTTAGTTTTGTTGACGTTGAGTGTGAGGTTATTTTCCTGACACCACACTCCGAGGGTCCTCACCTCCTCCCTGTAGGCCGTCTCGTCGTTGTTGGTAATCAAGCCTACCACTGTTGTGTCGTCCGCAAACTTGATGATTGAGTTGGAGGCGTGCGTGGCCACGCAGTCGTGGGTGAACAGGGAGTACAGGAGAGGGCTCAGAACGCACCCTTGTGGGGCCCCAGTGTTGAGGATCAGCGGGGTGGAGATGTTGTTGCCTACCCTCACCACCTGGGGGCGGCCCGTCAGGAAGTCCAGTACCCAGTTGCACAGGGCGGGGTCGAGACCCAAGGTCTCGAGCTTGATGACGAGCTTGGAGGGTACTATGGTGTTGAATGCCGAGCTGTAGTCGATGAACAGCATTCTCACATAGGTATTCCTCTTGTCCAGATGGGTTAGGGCAGTGTGCAGTGTGGTTGAGATTGCATCGTCTGTGGACCTATTTGGGCGGTAAGCAAATTGGAGTGGGTCTAGGGTGTCAGGTAGGGTGGAGGTGATGATGACGGAAGTGAGTGCTACGGGGCGGTACGGGGCGCTACGGGGCAGTAGTCGTTTAGCTCAGTTACCTTAGCTTTCTTGGGAACAGGAACAATGGTGGCCCTCTTGAAGCATGTGGGAACAGCAGACTGGTATAGGGATTGATTGAATATGTCCGTAAACACACCGGCCAGCTGGTCTGCGCATGCTCTGAGGGCGCGGCTGGGGATGCCGTCTGGGCCTGCAGCCTTGCGAGGGTTAACACGTTTAAATGTTTTACTCACCTCGGCTGCAGTGAAGGAGAGTCCGCATGTTTTCGTTGCAGGCCGTGTCAGTGGCACTGTATTGTCCTCAAAGTGGGCAAAAAAGTTATTTAGTCTGCCTGGGAGGGAGCAAGACATCCTGGTCCGTGACTGGGCTGGTTTTCTTCTTGTAGTCCGTGATTGACTGTAGACCCTGCCACATACCTCTTGTGTCTGAGCCGTTGAATTGAGATTCTACTTTGTCTCTATACTGACGCTTAGCTTGTTTGATAGTCTTGCGGAAGGAATAGCTGCACTGTTTGTATTCGGTCATGTTACCAGTCACCTTGCCCTGATTAAAAGCAGTGGTTCGCGCTTTCAGTTTCACGCGAATGCTGCCATCAATCCACGGTTTCTGGTTAGGGAATGTTTTAATCGTTGCTATGGGAACGACATCTTCAACGCACGTTCTAATGAACTCGCACACCGAATCAGCATATTTGTCAATGTTGTTATCTGACGCAATACGAAACATATCCCAGTCCACGTGATGGAAGCAGTCTTGGAGTGTGGAATCAGCTTGGTCGGACCAGCGTTGGACAGACCTCAGCGGGAGCTTCTTGTTTTAGTTTCTGTCTGTAGGCAGGGATCAGCAAAATGGAGTCGTGGTCAGCTTTTCCGAAAGGAGGGCGGGGCAGGGCCTTATATGCGTCGCGGAAGTTAGAATAACAATGATCCAAGGTTTTTCCCGCCCTGGTTGCGCAATCGATATGCTGATACAATTTAGGGAGTCTTGTTTTCAGATTAGCCTTGTTAAAATCCCCAGCTACAATGAATGCAGCCTCAGGATGTATGGATTCCAGTTTGCAAAGAGTCAAATAAAGTTCGTTCAGAGCCATCGATGTGTCTGCTTGGGGGGGAATATATACGGCTGTGATTATAATCGAAGAGAATTCTCTTGGTAGATAATGCGGTCGACATTTGATTGTGAGGAATTCTAAATCAGGTGAACAGAAGGATTTGAGTTTCTGTATGTTTCTGTGATCACACCACGTCTCGTTAGCCATAAGGCATACGCCCCCGCCCCTCTTCTTACCAGAAAGATGTTTGTTTCTGTCGGCGCGATGCGTGGAGAAACCCGCTGGCTGCACCGCCTCCGATAGCGTCTCTCCAGTGAGCCATGTTTCCGTGAAGCAAAGAACGTTACAGTCTCTGATGTCCCTCTGGAATGCTACCCTTGCTCGGATTTCATCAACCTTGTTGTCAAGAGACTGGACATTGGCGAGAAGAATGCTAGGGAGTGGTGCACGATGTGCCCGTCTCCGGAGTCTGACCAGAAGACCGCCTCGTTTCCCTCTTTTACGGAATCGGTTTTTTGGGTCGACGGCTGGGATCCAGTCCGTTGTCCTGGTTGAAAGGCAGAACACAGGATCCGCTTCGCAAAAATCATATTCTTGGTCGTACTGATGGTGAGTTGACGCTGATCTTATATATTAAGTTAAAATAAGTGTTCATTCAGTATTGTTGTAATTGTCATTATTACAAATACATTTGTAAAAAATTGGGCCGATTTAACCTGTATCGGCTTTTTTTGGTCCTCCAATAATCGGTATCGGTATCGGCGTTGAAAAATCATAATTGGTCGACCTCTAGTAGAGAGAACAGTCCATGATTCGAGTGGCTGGAGTCTTTGACAACCTTTTGGGCCTTCCTCTGACACAGCCTGGTGTAGAGGTCCTGGATTTCAGGAAGCTTGGCCCTAGTGAAGTACTGGGCCGTATGCACTAACCTTTGTAGTGCCTTGCGGTTGGAGGCTGAGCAGTTGCCATACCCAGGCAGTGATGCAACCAGTCAGGATGCTCTCGATGGTGCAGCTGTAGAACGAGAGGTTAAGAACAAATTCTTACTTACAATGACTGCCTAGGAACAATGGGTTTAACTGCCTTGTTCAAGGGCAGAAGGACAGATTTTTACCTTGGGGATTCGAACCAGCAACCTTTCGGTTACTGGCCCAACGCTCTAACCACTAGGCCACCTGCCGCATCAGGAAGCCTAGTATGTTTGGACCATGATAGTTTGTTGGTGATCTGGACACCAGGACATTGAAGATCTCAACTTGATACTCGTAATCGGTTTTGCTCGTGATTGGAAAACCCAGAAGTGTGCTTTCATTGCCGGTAAATCTTATACCTCAAGTGTGCATTACTGCTCCATCACTCAGATCACATTGTTATTGTTGTAACTTTTAATGTGTTAAGAGTTAATGTTTAAAGTTAATATCTTTAGATACAGCTCAATGCATTTTCTTTAGTTATTTACATATGTAATTGTATTATAAATTGTGTGATGGAGAGAACTACATACATACTTCTGCTGTATTGGTTAGTATTGGATTACGCTAGTGACTGAAGTACCAGAATGCCTTGCGACAGGTAGTAGACAAAAGGATGAATGCGCCAGTTATGTTCAAGTCATTTTCCTGACTTTCGCTAGGAACTTTCTTTTATTGTTTTGTAGAATCTAAAGTTGTTAAATGTAACGTGAACAAGTATTATTACTAAAATAAGCTTTCATTTCACAACCCGGCGTCCCAAGTCATTACTTTTGAAGATAGTTATTGTATATTTTTGGTGCCGAAACCTGGGAAAAGTATGGGCTGCTTACGAAGATCACAGGGATGAAAGCGACTGATGGTTGAGGAAAAACGTCAGCATGAAGCAGAAAGAATGGTTGCATTTTTGAATCAGATTGACATTGAAATCACCCAGTCAAATCCGAATACCGATCACTTGAGTACATTGTTGGAATTGCTATCAGCTGAGGAGGACATCTTATTTAAAACTTGATCACGGAGATGAACAGTTAACGCCATTGGACGGATTGGAGACAGAGATTGCTTGCACGGAGGATTAGAAAGAGCGTGTTATTATGCTGAAGAGCCATGCACAACGGGTGATAAAGAAATAAGAGAACCTCAATCCACTACCAGCACGGGTGAGTGACGCTAACTCAAACATATCACAGAGACAATCAGTAAGGCTACCAAAGTTGATTGGAAAATTCTATGGAGATGTCAGTATGTGGCAGGAATTTTGGAGCCAGTATGAGACTGCTATTCACAACAATGATTCACTGTGTAATAAGGAGAAGTTTACCTATCTGAAAACATATCTCATTGGACCAGCTGCAAAGGCAGTAGCATGACTGATGTTAACAGACCGTAACTATGATGCAATAGCTCTGCTCAAGAGCAGATTTGGAAGGAGAGATCTTGTGATTAGTTCTCATGTCAAAGCTTCTGAATCTCACTCCTGTGAAGAAATCCTCTGACCTAAATGCGTTGAGGCAGCTATATGATGAATGTGAAATTCAGATTAGGAGCCTGGAATCACTGGGTGTGGTGTCAGAAACCTCTGGAAGCCTACTATTCCCAATCTTACTGCAGATGATTCCAGAGGACATAGCTCTTGACTATAGTCGTCAGAGGGGAGTAGATGATGAATGGAAAGTGTCTGAGATGATCAGTTTCCTACAGAAAGAGGTTCAGAGCAGGGAGAGAGCGCTCCAAATGACAAGATCATGCAACCAACAGAAAGAGGACAAACCATGGAACAAGTCATGCTTCTCCAATGTAATGAAAACAAAAAGGCCCAACAGAAAGCTGCGGCCCTGCACACATCCAGCCAGAAGGAACAAAACAGTCTATTCTGTGACCGTGCAGACCACAAATCAGAAAACTGCCCTGACCACTATTGCTACATGCAAAGAGAAACTAAAGAAAACAGGAAGATGCTTTTTATGTTTAGGACAGAAACGCACAGCAAAATTCTGTAAAGTCAAAGATGTGTCATGTGCAACATGTGGAAGCAGACATCACATTGCTGTGTGTACTGGTAAGAGGATTGAGGTTCAACCCCCTACTGTTTCTGCAGATGATTATGTTTCCTCAGTTATTCCCCATTCAGTGAAGATGAAACCAGATGGGCAGATGGACACTGTGTTTCTACAAACGGAAAAGGCATGAATAGAAGGCCCATCGGGCAGGAAGATAGCTAGAAGTTCTGTCCTGATAGGAGCAGACTACTACTGGCAGATAGTATCAGCCAGAGTGGAGCGACTGACTGGTACGCTGGTTGCTTTAGAGAGCACTGTTGGATGGTCTGTGCAGGGACCAGTGTCCATATCATGTGTCGCCAAGGCAACATGAATGTTCATGAATGAAGACACACTAGTCTCCAAACAACTGCATGCATTATGGGAGCTTGAGTCTCTGGGTATTATAAGTGAGAACACAGAACACAGAGGAAAACGAGGCTCTACAGAGGTTAGAGAAAACAACCACCTTCAAAGATGGACGATACCATGTGGAGTTGCCATGGAAATGAGAAATGCCAGAACTCCAAGACAACTGTAGAATCGCCAAGAAATGGTTTGAAATTCTGAAGAAAAGACTGAAGAAGGATGTGACATTGTACAGCACATACAGAATGGTACAGAATAGACATGCGACCACAGAGCTACACGTGTTCTGTGACGCAAGTGAAAGGCGGTGCAGTAGCTTACTTGCAAGGTGAATCACAAGACCGGGAAACAATGACGAGTATAGTCGCATCCAAGTCCAGGGTAGCCCCACTCAATAAAATGACGCTGCCATGCCTGGAGCTCACGGGAGCTGTGATTGGAGCGAGACTAATAAAACAACCTGATCACCACACTAAAAATGGAACAAAAACAGATGGAAATGTGGACAGATTCGATGATCGTGCTGCATTGGGTTTTCAGCTCAGCTCAGCAATGGAAACAGTTTGTGGTGAATAAAGTGACAGAGATCCAGTCTTTGACCAATCCAGAGTCACGGTCACATATTGAAGGGAAAACGGATCCAGCCGACCTCCCTACAAGAGGACAAACTGTTCGACACTTAACACAGAGCCATCTATGGTGGACCCGGCGTTCTGACATCACCCAATCAGTCCGAGGAGACTGATGATAACAAGGTTGCAGAAGAGGTGAATACAGAATTCAAATCCAGTCGCCAGGTTACTGTACAGCTCACAGCAAACAGCACAGACATTACTGAACCTGTGTTGGAGCTTGAAAGGTACAGCAAACTGAAAAGAATGTTCAGAGTTGACCGCCTGGATGATGAGATCCATAGGCAATGCTCGTACAAACATAAAGATGCAAGGTGAACCGACTGCTGACGAACTGAAGAACAAAAGTACTGGTTCAAGGTAACACGAGTTTCAGTCAGGAGATCAAACTACTGAAGGCAGGAAAAGGCCTAAACGATGACTGTAAAATCAGAGAACTGAAACCTTTCCTGGACGAACACAAACTACTCAGTGTAGGAGGAAGACCGCAACAGTCCAACTTCACATTCAGAGAGCAGCACCCATGGGTTCTGCCCAACAATCACAGATACTCAAATGATACAGTACCATCATGAGAAGGTGATGCATTCCGGAGCAAGAGACACTCTAGTACAAATCAGAGGGCGATACTGGATCTTCGTGCTAGGCAGCTGATCAAGAGCACAGTGACGAGATGTTTAGTGTGCAAGAGATTCAAGGCAAGGGCCGGACAGCAGGTCACTCCGCCTTTACCAAAAGACAGAATAACTGAATCTCCACCATTCGAAGTCACAGGTGTGGATTTTGCTGGACCGCTCTACAGGAAAGAAAATGTTTCTGTGAAGAAGTCATACGTTGCACTGTTCACTTGTGCTGTAACCAGAACAGTGCATTTGTAACTGGTCTCAGATCAGTCAACAGAGATATTCCTGTCAGCTCTGAAAGATTCATCTCAAGGAGAGGATTATGCAAGGTAATCTACTCAGACAATGCAAAAATGGTCAAGAGAGCTCATCAGGACTTGAAAGAGCTGTAGAAGGCAATTGAAGAGCCCCAACTCTTGGCGTTCTTCTCAGAAAGGGGCATCACCTGGAGGGTCCATCACCGAGCGAGCAGCCTGGTGGGGTGGATTCTGGGAAAGACTCGTCAGGTCAGTGAAAGCATGCCTGAGAAAGGTTCTTGGGAGAGCTTCACTCAGTCCTGACAGAGGTTGAAGCTATCCTAATTTCTAGGCCTCTTCATGCACAATGAAATGGTGTTCAGTAAAGTCAGCACACTGCTGTGACACACCACAGCCCACCCCCCTGAAAGTGGGTGACGTTGTACTCATCTGCGAGGATAACACACCCAGACAAACCTGGAAACTAGGAAAGATTGAGGAACTGTTTCCAGGCCGAGATGGCCTAGTTAGGTCATGTTCAGTTTGTACTGCTTCAGGGACTTTGTTTAGAAGACCTATTCATCTCAGCGATTTAGATGAACACAGTTGTTCATCGGGGGGAGGATGTTGGAACTTTTTAATGGGTTACAGAGTTAGTCATTGATCTGTATCTAAAGATATTTTCTTTACAGTTATTTACATATGTAATTGTAGTAGAATTCGTGTGATGGAGATTGAGAGAACTACATACATATTTCTGCTGTATTGGTTAATATTGAATTTACGGTATTGACTGCAAGTACCAGAATGCCTTGCGACACAATTTACAAACAAAGTATTTGTGTTTAGTGAGTCCACTAGGTCAGAGGCAGTAGGGATGACCAGGGATGTTCTCTTGATAAGTGTGTGAATTGGACCATTTTCCTGTCAAAATGTAACAAGTACTTTTGGGTGTCAGGAAAAATGTATGGTGTAAAAAGTACATAATTGTCTTTAGGAAAGTAGTGAAGTAAAAGTTGTCAAAAATATAAATAGTTAAGTACAGATACCCAAAAAAACGACTTAAGTAGTTCTTTAAAGTATTTCTACTTAAGTACTTTACACCACTGCTCAGATCACATTATGTTCCTTCATTACTACTCTCACTACGATCACATCGGGGGCCCCTCAGGGGTACGTGCTTAGCTCCCCTCCTGTACTCCCTGTTCATCCATGACTGCATGGCCAAGCACAGGCTCCAACACCATTAAGTTTTCTGACGACATGACGATGGTAGGCCTGATCACCGACAACAATGAGACAGCCTATAGGGAGGAGGTCAGAGACCTGGCAGTGTGGTGCCAGGACAACAACCTCTCCCTCGTTGTGAGCAGGATAAAGGAGCTGATTGTGGACTATAGGAAAAGGATGGCCGAATTCACATCGACGGGGCTGTAGTGGAGTGGGTCGAGAGCTTTAAGTTCATTGGTGTCCACATCACCAACAAACTATCATGGTCCAAACACACCAAGACAGTCATGAAGAGGACTCGACAATGCATATTTCCCCCCCAGGAGACTGATTTTTTTTTTGCCATGGGTCCCCAGATCCTCTAAGTTTTACAGCTGCACCATCGAGAGCCCTAACTGTGACTGTGACAGCTAGCTAGCTATGTTAACCGGGTGCTTTCTTGCCTAGTCTTAGCTAGACTGCCAATCTTTTACAAACAAAAACATTAGCTATCTCAATTAGCTACCTAAATATCACATAGGCTAGTGTCATCTCATAGTGTTGATGTCTTCACTATTATTCTACAATGTAGAAAATAGTACAAATAAAGAAAAACCCTGTAATTAGAGTAGGTGTGTCCAAACTTTTGACTGGTACTGTATATGAGCCCAAGCCCCCGGTGACATTATACAATAAATAGCCTACCGCGTATTACGCATGGCAGAAAAAACATGAAACAAAACTGACTTATAAGATGTCTTTTGGTACATAACTGGTCTAGTCTATAACAAATTGTAAAGTTAAATTGTAGTGATTTGCCTTTTGAGTGTAGACTATTATTATGCATACTGGATGGACTGGTTGCCTTCTGGTCCAAACTTTCTATTTATGAGTCTGGGAGAGAAGGGTTCTTCCTTTTAAAAGTTGCGTCCAACTGCAGCACAGCTTGCGAGCTGCCGCAAAATTCTATGGCACGTTATTTAAGTGTCAACCATCGTTTCCATGAATGGTAGTTAGTGCTAGTCTGCCCACTAGAGGGCGTCTTTGAGAAGCTACATTATTTAAGTGTCAGCCATCGTTTCCATGAATGGTAGTTAGTGCTAGTCTGCCCACTAGAGGGCATCTTTGAGAAGCTACATTATTTAAGTGTCAACCATCGTTTCCATGAATGGTAGTTAGTGCTAGTCTGCCCACTAGAGGGCGTCTTTGAGAAGCTACATTATTTAAGTGTCAGCCATCGTTTCCATGAATGGTAGTTAGTGCTAGTCTGCCCCCTAGAGGGCGTCTTTGAGAAGCTACATTATTTAAGTGTCAGCCATCGTTTCCATGAATGGTAGTTAGTGCTAGTCTGCCCACTAGAGGGCGTCTTTGAGAAGCTACATTATTTAAGTGTTAGCCATCGTTTCCATGAATGGTAGTTAGTGCTAGTCTGCCCACTAGAGGGCGTCTTTGAGAAGCTACATTATTTAAGTGTCAGCCATCGTTTCCATGAATGGTAGTTAGTGCTAGTCTGCCCACTAGAGGGCGTCTTTGAGAAGCTACATTATTTAAGTGTCAGCCATCGTTTCCATGAATGGTAGTTAGTGCTAGTCTGCCCACTAGAGGGCGTCTTTGAGAAGCTAAGTTATTTAAATGACATGGAGCTGTAGGGCCTAAGAGTCAAAGGGAGTCTTGAATAGAACAGATGGGATTGATTTTTGGAAATGTAGATTCATTAATTTGATGACTGTTATGGTGTTTCTATTCCAAGAAAAACTAACATGCGTTTCTTACTGTAGCTGTTTTAGCACAACCTCCTTATTGGCATAAAGACCTTCTTCAATATGAACTACCATCAATCATTAATTTGTGCTTGTCATCACACAGCATACAAGTCATCCATGTCATTAAATACAGTCAAGCATTTTGGTTATAAAACTAAATATTTAACAAAGGGAGCCTTGAATAATTGCAAAAAAAAATTGGGGCCTGATGCAGGACTCAAGTGCCAGAGAAGAGAGACTGTCCGACTGAAAACGCCTCCATTAATTTACCAAAAAGATGATAAATTAGTGCCACAGTTTAGACTACCAATAGATTAGCGTTCTAACTTGTGATAGTGTGGTGCAATGACAGAATGCCACCATCTACCACAAACGGTCGTGGCATAAACTCTAAACTTTGAAGGGAAGAACCACTGTAGGCAATGCTGTTGGTTCATTGACTGTGCAGGGCAATTTACAGAGTTAACCTACAATTTTATAGTGAATTTGTATACTTTCACACATGACCTTTTAGGTAGAAAATATCTCACCATTGTGCGTTTCCATGTCCTCCACTCACTCCTTCATTCCTTTCTCAAGCACACAGAGGGGCTGTCAACCGTTTAATGAAATATGTTTAGTTGTGAAAACATTCCCGAAAAAGATTTCTCTTGGTTTCCCAAATGAAGCCCTGGGTAGCTGCAGGAACAGGGTTGGAGAGCCAATGGCATACAGAGATTGGGTGGAATATTACCAGTCGCGCAGCGAGAGGCTGCGTGCTCCTCAAACAGTGGTTGATGCATGGAGGGAAATATCTGGAGTAGCCTATCTAGCATGACTGAAAAGCGAACAGGCGCTTCCCCAAATTGAAACCGACTTGCCTCATATGCATAGACTAGTGATGTAGCGGTTTGTTACTCTTCTTATTGGCTGAGGAACAGGGGCAGCTATTCTAACGGACTCCCCTGAGCTCAGTGGGTGGACTCCCCTGAGCACCGTGGGTGGACTCCCCTGAGCACCGTGGGTGGACTCCCCTGAGCACCGTGGGTGGACTCCCCTGAGCACCGTGGGTGGACTCTCCCTGAGCACCGTGAGTGGACTCCCCCTGAGCACCGTGGGTGGACTCCCCCTGAGCACCGTGGGTGGACTCCCCCTGAGCACCGTGGGTGGACTCCCCCTGAGCACCGTGGGTGGACTTCCCTGAGCACCGTGGGTGGACTTCCCTGAGCACCGTGGGTGGACTCCCCCTGAGCACCGTGGGTGGACTCCCCCTGAGCACCGTGGGTGGACTCCCCCTGAGCACCGTGGGTGGACTTCCCTGAGCACCGTGGGTGGACTCCCCCTGAGCACCGTGGGTGGACTCCCCCTGAGCACCGTGGGTGGACTCCCCCTGAGCACCGTGGGTGGACTCCCCCTGAGCACCGTGGGTGGACTCCCCCTGAGCACCGTGGGTGGACTTCCCTGAGCACCGTGGGTGGACGCCCTAATCAGGTTAATCAGGTTACAATGCATATTGCTCTGGTAAATGTCCCGTTTGTCCGGTAAATTAAAATGCTGCCGGGCAAATGTCCGCCTCCACATTTTCATAACGGAAATCCTGAAATATACCTATTGCTCTTGTAATTTCTTTGTCCCTGTCAGAATAAGCTGCCAAGGGCTGTTTGAGTGCGGAGGGGAGACGACCCCACCACTCGCCATCGAACAGAACTAGTTCCCGTCTGTGCCTCACAAAAGAAAAGTTTGAATTACGCCAATTAAGATTCAAATGAGAATTTTGATTATAACGTGCGACAGGACAGGCTTTAGTCATTTAACTGAATAGCCTGAAATGTTTTATGTATTCGTTCAGGTTCACAGTGTGGACCGAACCGAGGTCCCCCTATACCGAACCGAGGTCCCCCTATACCGAACCGAGGTAACCGAGGTCCCCCTATACCGAACCGAGGTAACCGAGGTCCCCCTATACCGAACCGAGGTAACCGAGGTCCCCCTATACCGAACCGAGGTAACCGAGGTCCCCCTATACCGAACCGAGGTCCCCCTATACCGAACCGAGGTCCCCCTATACCGAACCGAGGTCCCCCATACCGAACGGTTCGGTATGAGTACATGTACTGTTAAACCCCTACTGACCTCCATTCATTTAGTCACCCTAATTCTGGCCATCCTATAAGGGTAAAAACTCCAATAACTTGTGAACGAATTATGATAGAGACATGAGGTTTGGACCATTTTGGTTTTCTTAGAGGATTATTTACCCACTGGTCAAAATTAGTTTTTAATTGGACAGCCTACAGGCTACATACAGTATAGTGAATTTATGTGCTACTTTTCATTACAGTTAACTGTGTTACATTCATTATTTCATGGTATACAGAAATTCTCCCCATTGGTATCTGACTGTCTGCTTTTTAAGGGAAGCACCGTTGGTATCTGACACTATCCAAGTATTCCCTTAGTGCCTGGCAGCTCTCTACTGCAGTGTCCCATCCCAGACGGCATCATACTATAGTACTGTCAATGAGGATTCTTCACCATGATACTAGTGCCCATGTCCCCTTTTCTATAGCCCACACACACTGAGCTATAAATATGGGCCAATGAGAGACTGATTTTCAGAGGCAGAATCTACCTTGTCTTCTCCTCACACATAGAACAAACCTCGGGCCAGCTGGCACCTACTAGTTCCTCTGCTGAATGCAAAAGGATTCGAGGGAGGGTTATGAAGTGCTGTACAGAAACCCAGCCTAAAACACCAAACAGCAAGCAATGCAGGTGTAGAAGCACGGTGGCTAGGAAAAACTCCCTAGAAAGGCCGGAACCTAGGAAGAAACCTAGAGAGGAACCAGGCTTTGAGGGGTGGCCAGTCTTCTTCTGGTTGTGCCGTGTGGAGATTATAACAGAACATGGCCAAGATGTTCAAATTTTCATAGATGACCAGCAGGGTCAAATAATAACAAACACGGTGTTTGTAGAGGGTGCAACAGGTCAGCACCTCAGGAGTAAATGTCAGTTGGCTTTTCATAGCCGATCATTCAGAGTATTTCTACCGCTCCTGCTGTCTCTAGAGAGTTGAAAACAGCGGGTCTGGGACAGGTAGCACGTCCGGTGAACAGATCAGGGCTCCATAGCCGCAGGCAGAACAGTTGAAACTGGAGCAGCAGCACGACCACGTGGACAGCAAGGTGTCATAAGGCCAGGTAGTCCTGAGGCATGGTCCTAGGGCTCAGGTCCTCAGAGAGAGAGAGAAAAAGAGAGAGAATTAGAGAGAGCATACTTAAATTCACACAGGACACCGGATAAGACAGGAGAAATACTCCAGATATAGCAGACTGACCCTAGCCCCCCGACACATAAACTATTGCAGCATAAATACTGGATACTGAGACAGGAGGGGTCAGGAGACACTGTGGCCCTGTCCGACGATACCCCCGGATAGGATATAACCCCACCTACTTTGCCAAAGCACAGCCCCCACACCACTAGAGGGATATTGTCAAGCACCAACTTGCTATCCTGAGACAAGACCGAGTATAGCCCACGAAGATCTCCCCCAACAACACGAACCCAAAGGTGGGGCTCCAACCCGGACAGGAAGATCACGTCAGTGACTCAACCCACTCAAGTGGCACACCCCTCCTAGGGACGGCATGGAAGCGCACCAGTAAGCCAGTGACTCAGCCCCTGTAATAGGGTTAGAGGCAGAGAATCCCAGTGGAGAGAGGGAACCGGCCAGGCAGAGACAGCAAGGGTGGTTCGTTGCTCTAGTGCTTTTCCGTTCACCTTCGTACTCCTGGGCCAGACTACACTCAATCATAGGACCTACTGAAGAGATGAGTCTTCAATAAAGACTTAAAGGTCGAGACCGAGTCTGCGTCTCTCACATGGATAGGCAGAGCCTTCCATAAATATGGAGCTCTATAGGAGAAAGAAATTCTAGGGACAGAAAGGAGGCCTGCGTCTGGTGACTGTAGTGTACGTGTAGTTATATACGGCAGGACCAAATCAGAAAGATAGCTAGGAGCAAGCCCATGTAATACTTTGTAGGTTAGCAGTCAAACCTTGAAATCAGTCCTTGCCTTCACGGGAAGCCAGTGTAGAGAGGCTTGTGCTGGAGTAATATAATACATTGGTTTTGGTTCTAGTCAAGATTCTAGCAGCCATATTTAGCACTAACTGAAGTTGTTCAGCATGTTCAGCATTAACTGAAGTTTATTTAGTGCTTTATCCGGGTAGCCGGAAAGTAGAGCATTGCAGTAGTCTAATCTAGAAGTGACAAAAGCATCATTTTTCTGCATTTTTGGACAGAAGGTTTCCGATTTTTGCAATGTTACGTAGATGGAAAAAAACTGTCCTTGAAGCAGTCTTGATATGTTCGTCAAAAGAGAGATCAGGGTCCAGAGTAACGCTGAGGTCCTTCCGTTTTATTTGAGACGACTGTACAACCATCAAGATTAACTGTCAAATACAACAGAAGATCTCTTTTTCTTGGGACCTAGAACTATCATCTCTGTTTTGTTCGAGTTTAAAAGTAGAACATTTCCCGCCATCCACTTCCTTATGTCTGAAACACAAGCTTCCATGGAGGGCAATTTTGGGGCTTCACCATGTTTCATCGAAATGTACAGCTGTGTGTCGTCCACATAGCAGTGAAAGTTAACATTATGTTTCCGAATGACATCACCAAGAGGTAAAATATATTGTGAAAACAATAGTGGTCCTAAAACGAAGCCTTGAAGAACACCAAAATGTACAGTTGATTTGTCAGAGGACAAACCATCTACAGAGACAAAATTATATATTTCCGACAGATAAGATCTAAACCAGGCCAGAACTTGTCCGTGTAGATCAATTTGGGTTTCCAGTTTCTCCAAAAGAATGTGGTGATTGATGGTATCAAAAGCAGCACTAAGGTCTAGGAGCACGAGGACAGATGCAGAGCCTCGGTCTGATGCCGTTAAAAGGTCATTTACCACCTTCACAAGTGTAGTCTCAGTGCTATGATGGGGATAAACCCAGACTGAAGCATTTCATATACATTGTTTGTCTTCAGGAAGGCAGTGAGTTGCTGCGCAACAGATTTTTCAATAATGTTTGAGAAGAATGGGAGATTCGATTATAGGCCGATAGTTTTTTATATTTTCTGGGTCAAGGTTTGGCTTTTTCAAGAGAGGCTTTATTACTGCCACTTTTAGTGAGTTTGGTACGCCTCCGGTGGACAGAGAGCCGTTTATTATGTTCAACATAGGAGGGCTAAGCACAGGAAGCAGCTCTTTAGATAGTTTAGTTGGAATAGGGTGCAGACTCAGGACAACTGAGCTTCTGAGGAATAGACAGATTTAAAGAGGAGTCCGTAGATTTGCTTTCTAATGAATGTGATCTTTTCGTCAAAGAAGTTCATTAATTTATCACTGCTGAAATGAAAGCCATCCTCTCTTGGGGAATGCTGCTTTTTACTTGGCTTTGCAACAGTATCAAAAATACATTATAGATTGTTATTATTTTCCTCAATTAAGTTGGAAAAATAGGATGATTGAGCAGCAGTGAGGGCTCTTCAATACTGCACGGTACTGTCTTTCCAAGCTAGTCAGAAGACTTCCAATTTGGTGTAGCACCATTTCCGTTCCAATTGTCTGGAAGTTTGCTTCAGAGCTCGGGTATTTTCTGTATACCGGGGAGCTAGTTTCTTATGACAAGTGGTTTTTGTTTTTAGTGGTGCGACTGCGTCTAGGGTATTACGCAAGGTTAAATTGAATTCCTCGGTTAGGTGGTTAACTGATTTTTGTACTCTGACGTCCTTGGGTAGGTGGAGGGAGTCTGGAAAGGCGTCTAGCAGTCTTTGGGTTGTCTGAGAATTTATAGCACGGCGTTTGATGATCCTTGGTTGGGGTCTGAGCAGATTATTTTGCTGCGATTGCAAACATACTAAAATGGTGGTCTGATAGTCCAGGATTATGAGGAAAAACATTAAGATCCACAGCATTTATTCCACGGGACAAAACTAGGTCCAGCGTATGACTGTGACAGTGAGTGGGTCCAGAGACATGTTGGACAAAACCCACTGAGTCGATGATGGCTCCGAAAGCCTTTTGGAGTGGGTCTGTGGACTTTTCCATGTGAATATTAAAGGAACCAAACATTAGAATATTATCTGCCATGACTACAAGGTCCGATAGGAATTCAGGGAACTCTGTGAGGAACACTGTATTTGGCCCAGGAGGCCTGTAAACAGTAGCTCTAAAAAGTGATTGAGTAGGCTGCATAGATTTCACGACTAGAAGCTCAAAAGACAAATGCAGTCTTTTTTATTAATTGAAATTTGCTGTCGTAAATGTTAGCAACACCTCCGCCATTGCGGAATGCAAATTATCAGGCTTAAGCCATGTTTCAGTCAGGCCAATCACATCAAGATTATGATCAGTGATTAGTTAATTGACAGTAACTGTCTTGGAAGTGAGAGATCTAACATTAAGTAGCCCTATTTTGAGATGTGAGATATCACAATCTCTTTCAATAATGGCAGGAATGGAGCAGGTCTTTATCCTAGTGTCATTGCTAAGGCAAACACTGCCATGTTTAGGTTTCCCCAACCTACATCGAGGCACAGACACGGTCTCAATGGGGATATCTGAGCTGACTACACTGACTGTGCTAGTGGCAGACTGCAGTAAGCTGGCAGGCTGGCACCCTATCTCATTGTGGAGCTAGAGGAGCTAGAGCCCTGTCTATGTTGGTAGATAAGATGAGAGCACCCCTCCAGCTAGGATGGAGTCCGTCACTCCTCAGCAGGCCAGGCTTGGTTCTGTTTGTGGGTGAGTCTCAGAAATAGGGACAATTATCTACAAATTCTATATTTTTGGAGGTGCAGAAAACCGTTTTCAACCAGCGATCGAGTTGTGGGAACTCATCACTCCCACTAACTGGGAGGGGCTCAGTGACAATTACTCGATGCAGACACATTTCTAGCTGATTTGCACACTGAAGCTATGTTGCACTTGGTGATCTTTGACTGTTTCATCCTAACAGCGTTGGTGCCGACATGGATAACAATATCTCTATACTCTCTACACTCGCCAGTTTTAGCTTTAGCCAGCACCATCTTCAGATTAGCCTTAACGTTGGTAGCCCTGCCCCCTGGTAAACAGTGTATGATCGCTGGATGATTCGTTTTAAGTCTAATACTGCAGGTAATGGAGTCACCAATGACTAGGGTTTTCAATTTGTCGGAGCTAATGGCGGGAGGCTTCGGCGTCTCAGACCCCGTAACGGGAGGAGGAGAGACCAGAGAAGGCTCGGCCTCTGACTCCGGCCTGTTGCTTAATGGGGAGAACCGGTTGAAATTTAGGGTCGTCCAAATGAGTGACACCGGTTGAGCATTCCTACAGCCTTTCCCTCCAGAAGCGATGAGAAAGTTGTCCGGCTGAATGAGTGACACCGGTTGAGCATTCCTACAGCCTTTCCCTCCAGAAGCCATGAGAAAGTTGTCTGGCTGAATGAGTGACACCGGTTGAGCATTCCTACAGCCTTTCCCTTCAGAAGCCATGAGAAAGTTGTCCGGCTGAATGAGTGACACCGGTTGAGCATTCCTACAGCCTTTCCCTTCAGAAGCCATGAGAAAGTTGTCCGGCTGAATGAGTGACACCGGTTGAGCATTCCTACAGCCTTTCCCTCCAGAAGCCATGAGAAAGTTTTCTGGCTGAATGAGTGACACCGGTTGAGCATTCCTACAGCCTTTCCCTCCAGAAGCCATGAGAAAATTGTCCGGCTGCGGGGACCGTGCAAGGGGATTTATACTAACGTTACTATCTGTACTTACTGGTGGCACAGACGCTGTTTCATCCTTTCCTACACTGAAATTACCCTTGCCTAACGATTGCATCTGAAGCTTGCAGCACAGCTATCCTCGTTCTCCTGTATATTTTGAGTACAGCGACTGCAATTAAAAGGCATAATCTTAATGTTACTACTTCGCTTCGGCTGGTGGAGGTCCTGACGAACCACGTCCAGATAAAGCATCATGTTAATGTTACTACTTAGCTTCGGCTGGTGGAGGTCCTGACGAACCACGTCCAGATAAAGCATCATGTTAATGTTACTACTTCGCTTCGGCTGGTGGAGGTCCTGACGAACCACGTCCAGATAAAGCATCATGTTAATGTTACTACTTAGCTTCGGCTGGTGGAGGTCCTGACGAACCACGTCCAGATAAAGCATCATGTTAATGTTACTACTGGTTGGCTGGTGGAGGTCCTGACGAACCACGTCCAGATAAAGCATCATGTTAATGTAACTACTTCGCTTCGGCTGGTGGAGGTCCTGACGAACCACGTCCAGATAAAGCATCATGTTAATGTTACTACTTAGCTTCGGCTGGTGGAGGTCCTGACGAACCACGTCCAGATAAAGCATCATGTTAATGTTACTACTTAGCTTCGGCTGGTGGAGGTCCTGACGAACCACGTCCAGATAAAGCATCATGTTAATGTTACTACTTAGCTTCGGCTGGTGGAGGTCCTGACGAACCACGTCCAGATAAAGCATCATCTTAATGTTACTACTTCGCTTCGGCTGGTGGAGGTCCTGACGAACCACGTCCAGATAAAGCATCATCTTAATGTTACTACTGGTTGGCTGGTGGAGGTCCTGTAGAACCACGTCCAGATAAAGCATCATCTTAATGTTACTATTGGTTGGCTGGTGGAGGTCCTGATGAACCACGTCCAGATAAAGCATCATGTTAATGTTACTACTGGTTGGCTGGTGGAGGTCCTGACGAACCACGTCCAGATAAAGCATCATGTTAATGTTACTACTGGTTGGCTGGTGGAGGTCCTGATGAACCACGTCCAGGTAAAGCATCATGTTAATGTTACTACTGGTTGGCTGGTGGAGGTCCTGTAGAACCACGTCCAGATAAAGCATCATCTTAATGTTACTACTTAGCTTCGGCTGGTGGAGGTCCTGACGAACCACGTCCAGATAAAGCGTCCAGGGTTAAAGAGCTGAATGACAAAAGTATAACCCGCTACTTAAAAAGTAAAAACCGTTAAGGTTCGCAACACATCGCACAGCAGCACGTAAACAAGTCTACAAGTTGTGACCGGAAATGAAGTAGCCACACCGTAGACAAACTGTAAACACAAAAAGAGTATGCAGACATTTGCTCAGTCTTGTTCGAACCTGCACATTTTTTGTTTGGCACTCGCATTGCCTCCATTGTTGTTTTCTTTACAAATACTAACTTTGGACATGTGCATTCCAATCAAAGTAAGGGCCTTATTTTCAGTATATCCTGTCGTCGTTTCTACTCGCATGAAATGTATGTATGTATGTATGTATGTATGGAGCATAATGTATTCACAGTTTTATTCACATGTTTTTAAGTAATGTTTTCAAGTACTGGAGACAAAAAATGAATTCCGATTATTGCGTAGATTGTAATGGACACATATGGTGTGTGTAAAATACATTTTTGAAGGTTGTAGTGATTTATAATGAGCTAATGCTAAGCTATTTGCCAGCTATGTGTGGCACCATGTTTGTTGACATTATACAATGCATTCTGGGTGTCACGGAAATGTCTGTCAGACCAAAGATGTTAGGAGGCAAAGGAATGATTCACTCATCTTTCGGGTAAACTTCCGGAAGTGAATGAAGGGAAGTGAATGACACCTTCAACATGCATACTGCAAACAGACCAAACTCGTCTTGTCTCCACTTATTGTCTTTGGTTGACGCGAAAAACAAATATGGCGACGTCCACAAAAACCACCCATCTTCGGATTACTTTTGATTTTAAACTGTTTTACTCAATTATTTCGATAAGTGTTGAGCTCACCCGTGATGTATTATAAATAGTATCGTATCATATTGTGGTTTCTGTCAGCTGAGAGTTATCTTAATATGACTGCTTGTGTTACGTCAACCTTTCCTCAGTTAGCGCTAGGACTAATGTAGCCTACATTTTCCGGTTTAGATGATTGTGTTATGCTGTTGCTACTTCTGGGAATGTCTGAACATTCCATCCAAAAATAAACTGGCCACATTCAGAACATAACTTTGGTAAGGACTGTGTTTGTGCAGAAATGTTTCTTTTGAAAAAAGTGTGCCTAGCTCAAATGCTGACTGTTGTGTTAATCGAAACTGGATATTCTAAATAAGTGTTCTAATCACACCGGTTTGAGCGTACGCTGCAGTGACCACTGTAGAATCACACCCGTTTGTTGGTACGTGTGAAAAGGTTAATATCATTTGAAGGAACATTCTACATCACAATGGAAATGATTGCATCACAATGCCCTGCTGAAGACATCTTATTGCATCTGAGCTCCTATAGTGGGTGGCTCTCCTTTTAATTTTTGAGGTGTTCTACTCCACTAGCCAGCACCTCGCCTAAATCGGTCTGAGTTTCTTTCGCCTCTAGATGCATCACAATACCAGGCAGCCATTGTGAGGGTACCCATGAGTTTTTACCGGTGAAAATGCCAGAGTTAGAGGTTCCATGCCTAACCTTTCATCTGTATTTCATCTCTCTTCAGAAGACTTAAAATAGACAGAGAGCGAGAGCGAGACAGATCTCAACCCAGAGTCAGAGCATTCAGTCAGCCCACTGACACCCCTATCAGATCACAGTCTACTTGAACAGAGCAATACTCAATCACAAGGCATCAAAGGAACTGAATAATATTAAGAAATACTATAGAAGGAAGGAAAGTAGTCTGGAACTCTGCCAAATAACAATTAGGCAACAACAAATTCAATCCCTTTGAGACAACTTCCTGGACAAAATGTTTCACTGTAATTATGAAGGTATAAACTTGGGAGTAGAAAATCTAAACTGTATATTTGACCTCCTGTTTCCCTATCAAAACAGTGACAAAATGTTTGATGAAGAATGCAGAAACCTATCCAACCAAAAACAGAGACCCAGAAAACCTGAGCCTGTGCCTTAAATGATAGAGGAATACACTACGGAAAAAGAAGGAACAGCACGTCAGTGTAATTGAAGAATACATAGAATCTAACCACTTCTGGGAAAATTTGAAAACACTAAACAAACAACAACATGAGTTATCTATCCAAAACGGAGATGCATGGATAAACCAATCTTTTTGGCTCTAGAACAAACAGCAAAAACATATACATGATCAAATACAAATCTTAGAATCAACTATTAAAGACTACCAGCACCCACTGGATTCTCCAATTACATTGAATGAACTACATAACGAAATACAACCCCTCCAAACCAAAAAGGCCTGTGGTGTTGATGATATCCTAAATGAAATAAAATATGCAGACCACAGATTCCAATTGGCTATACTTAAACTCTTTTAACATCATCCTCAGCACTGGTATCTTCCCCAATATTTGGAACAAAGGACTAATCACCCCAAGCCACAAAGGTGGAGACAAATTTGATCCCATTAACTATGCGATGGGATATGCCTCAACATCAACGTTAGGAAAACCCTTTGCATTATCATTAACAGCAGACTTGTACATGTCCTCAGTGAAAACAATATACTGAGCACATGTCAAATTGGCTTTTTACCAAATGACCGTACGACAGACCACGTATTCACCCTGCACACCCTAATTGACTAACAAACCATCTAAAACAAAGGCAAAGTCTTCTCATGCATTGTTGATTTCAGCATGAGGGTCTGCTTTACAAATTGATGAAAAGTGGTGTTGGTTGAGAAACATACGGCCATTATAAAATCCGTCTACACAAACAAGTGTGTGGTTAAAATTGGCAAAACACACACATTTCTTTCCACAGGCCAGGAGGTGAGACAGGGATGCAGCTTAAGCCCCACCCTCTTCAACATAACAAGCAAAAGTTTGGACACACTAACTCATTCATTATTTTATTTTTTACTGTTTTCTACATTGTAGAATAATAGTGAAGAGATCGTAACTAGGAAATAGCACATATGGAGTCATGTAGTAACCAAAAAATATATATTCTATATTTGAGATTCTTCAAAGTAGCCACCCTTTGCCTTGATGACAGCTTTACACACTTTTGGCATTCTCTCAAACAGCTTCATGAGGTAGTCACCTGGTGTGCCTTGTTAAAAGTTAATTTGTGGAATTTCTTTAAGCAAATAAACAAAGAGAAATGACAGTCCATCATTACTTCAAGACATGAAGGTCAGTCAATCCGGAAAATTTCAGTTGCAAAAACCATCAAGCGCTATGATGAAACTGGCTCCCATGAGGACCGCCACAGGAACGGAAGACTCTGCTGCAGAGGATCAGTTAATTTAGAGATACCAGCCTAAGAAATTGCAGCCCAAATAAATGCTTCACAGAGTTCAAGTAACAGACATCTCAAAATCAACTGTTGCTGCAAAGAAACCACTTGCTTGGGCCAAGACACTCAAGCAATGGACATTAGAGCAGTGAAAATCTGTCCTTTGGTGTGATGAATCCAAATTTGAGATTTTTGTTCCAACCGCTGTGTCTTTGTGAGACACAGAGTAGGTGAATGAATGATCTCCGCATGTGTGGTTCCCACCGTGAAGCATGGAGGCGGAGGTGTGGCGGTGCTTTTCTGGTCACACGGTCAGTGATTTGTTTAGAATTCAAGGCACACTTAACCAACATGACTACCACAGCATTCTGCAGTGATATGCAATCCCATGTGGTTTGCGCTTAGTGGGACTATCATTTGTTTTTCAACAGGAAATTGACCCAAAACGCACCTCCAAGCTGTGTAAGGGCTATTTGACCAAGAAGAAGAGTGATGAAGTGCTGCATCAGATGACTTGGCCTCCACAATCACCTGACCTCAACCCAATTGAGATGGTTTGGGATGAGTTAGAATGCAGAGTGAAGGAAAAGCAGCCAGCAAGTGCTCAGCATATGTGGGAACTCCTTCAAGACTGTTGGAAAACCATTCCTCATGAAGCTGGTTGAGAGAATGCCAAGAGTGTGCAAAGCTGTCATCAAGGCAAAGGGTGGCTACTTCAAAGAATCGTAAATATAAGATATATTTTGAATTAACCTTTTTACTTTTTCTTTTGGTTACTACATTTGTGTTATTTCACTGTTGTGATGTCTTCACTAAAATTCTACAATATATAATCCTCACTTTTGACTGGTACTGTGTATATATAAACGAATTGGTGAGGGCACTAGAACAGTCTGCAGCACCCGGCCTCACTCTACTTAAATCAAATGTCTACTGTTTTCTGACAATCTGGTGCTTCTGTACCCAACCAAGGAGGGCCTACAGCAGCACCTAGATATTCTGCACAGATTCTGTCAGACCTGGACTCTGACAGTAAATCTCAGTAAGACAAAAGTAATGGTGTTCTAAAAAGGTCCAGTGGCCAGGACCACAAATACAAATTCCATCTAGACACCGTTGCCCCAGAGCACACAAAAATGTATAGTGGTTCTTTCTTTATAAGTTGTCGTACTGCAGCACAGCTTGCGAGCTGCCCCAAAATTCTATGGCACATTATTTGTCAGCCATCGTTTCCATTAATGGTAGTTAGTGCTAGTCTGCCCACTAGAGGGCATCTTTGAGAAGCTACGTTATTGAAATGACATGGAGCTGTAGGGCCTAAGAGTCAAATGGAGCCTTGAATAGAACGGATGGGATTGATTTTTGGAAATGTAGCTTACTGTAGCCGATGTAGGCCTAAGTGTTTCCGTTAGTAAAATATGACGCTGTACAACATAACCGGTCGGGAGTTGACCTAGGCTACTAAGTGATGAGCAAAATAATCCTAACATTCCACATAAAAATCTGATTGGCCAAAAGGAGCTACATACGGACAGTACCAAAATAAATGATCTAATGACTCTGCCTCCTCGCAGCAAAATCTGCAGAGCTGGGAAGGTTGTATCCCCCATATATATAACATTCTATTGGTTGTTAGAATTTTGTAACATTTAAATAAAATATTTCTAAGTTTTGAATCAACCATGTGCCATGGAATCAGTACAATGGAATCAGTACACAAAAATCTCTTCCCCAATATGTTGCAGTCTTTATGGCACAACTGTACATTTGTTGGTCCTGAAATGAGACTGGTATATATTTTTATTTATCACAATTTTCTTTAAGCAATTTTGGTCTTTAATGCAGGCGAGTTCCTTACTTTTTCACCCTTCTACTTGCCCCTTCCATGTTTGTGGTAATGCTGCAATTAGTTGTTTTGTCATTTTGGGTAGAGCAGACATTTACATGTCTGTTAGCTGCATGTGTGACAACTCCACCAGTCCTATATATGATATAATTTACAAAGATTGTACTTTTTATGTATTTATATATATATATATATATGTTATAGTATATTTGAGTTTATTTATATATATTTTTATCTATTAGTATATTTGAGTTATTTCTTGTATTATCTGTCCTGTCTTTTCTGGTGGATTAAACTGAATTTCCAACTTTCTATATTTTATTTTTTATTTAATTTTCAAATAACCGAAAGTGAGCAGTTGTAATCTGAATAAAGGACAAAGGCCATTTTTGAACATGGGGTGAGACGTGCTTACTAATTTGCTAGAGAACCAGTTCAGATTTAAATATAACTTTTGTGTGACTGACTCCTTTAGTGAGAGGTCTAATGCTTTAATATTTCATTTCTTCCCCCCGAATTAATATTAATTATATAAATAGACCCTTTAATTTTGTCTGGCTTGCCTTTCTATATAAAATATATTTTGTTTACTCATATAATTTTTAAAAAAGCAGGTCACTAGGTGTAGGCAAAACCGTAAGCAAATAGGTAAACTGTGATGTGACTTAAGAGTTAATCAGGGAGATTTTTCTACAAATAGACAGGTATTTTCCTTTCTGTGGTAGCAAGATCTTATCTATTTTTGGTAACTTTCTATAAACATGTATTGGAGTGAGATCATTTCATTATTTTGGGATGTGTATACCGAGTATGTTCACATCCCTGTCAGACCATTTGTTATTGGTAATGGTAATGTAAAAGTTTGTATTTTTTAGTGATCCAATATGTAATATAGTAAGTACATTTATCATAATTTGGTTTTAATCCAGACAGGTCAGAAAAAGTATCTAAATCCTGTGGAGGGATTCTAATTGTGGTTTTAAAAAGATAACAGCATACAATAAAACCTTTGTTTTTAAGGCCTGGATTTCTTATCCCTTAATATTATTGTTAGATCTGATTTTAACAGCTAACATTTCCGGTGGCCATAATAAATAGATATGCCGATTGTGGACAACCTTGTTTTACTCCTCCTGACAGTTTAAAACTTTCAGAGATGTAGCCATTATTTACTATTTTACACACAGGGTTACTATACATAATAACATTTTATAAGAGATTCTCCAAAATTGAAATATTCCAGGCATTTATATGTAAACTCCAGTCGTACTTTATCAAAGGCCTTTTCAAAGTCGGCTCTGAATACCAGGCCTGGTTTCCCAGATATTTCGTAGTGTTCTATTGTTTCCAGTACTTATATTATCTCCAATGTATTGTCCATGTAAAAAAAACTGTCTAATTTGGATGAATAATATCAAACAATACCTTTTTTAAATTCTATGCACTGAGCATTTTGCTAGAATTTTTTGCATCACAACACTGAAGTGTTTTAAATGGGCTGGATCTTTATATTTACCACTTGGATCCTGTTTGAGTAATAATGAAATCAGACCTTCTTGGTGAGTGTTTGATAATCTACCATTTATATAGGAGTGGTTAAAACACGCTAACAACAGTCCTGAGTATATCAAAAAAAAAGTTTGGTATACTTCCACTGTTATGCCATCCAGCCCTGGAGTTTACCCAGCCTTAAAGGCTTTAATTGCATCAAGAAGTTCCTCCTCTGTAATTTGGCCTTCACATGAGTCTTTCTGTACATTATTAATAGGAAAGAAATCCATACAATTAGCTTCGGTTAGTGGAGATGGAGGCGACTGAAACGAAAACATATGCTTAAAGTACTTTACTCCCTCTTTCAAAATGTTGTTTGGTGATTCATGGGTGACTCCATTTCTAACAAGTTTCAGTAAATACTTTTTGGTAGCATTCCATTTCCTTTGTTTGTATGGACTCTTTTGACCTAAAGTGCTTGTTTTTTTAGAGATTGGTACTGAATTGCATGGCCTCTAAAGACACATTAAAAAAGTGTCCCATACAATAAGGGGATCTGCTGTACCTATGTTATGTCGGAAAAAGTCAGTTATCAATTATTCTGTCCTAGTTAAAAACAAGTTATCATTCAATAGATTTGGATTAAATCTCCAATATCCTCGCCCACGTGGAAATTCTGTAAGAGTAATATATATTCCCATTATGTGATGGTCCGACCGCATTCTGTCCCCTATCAACACTTTTAAACTTCTGGTGCCAGAGAGAATGGCATAAGAAAGTAGTCAAGACGACTAGCTTGATTCAGCCTCCTCCATGTATATCTCACTAGGTCAGGGTGTTAAACCTCCTCCATGTATATCTCACTAGGTCAGGGTATTAAACCTCCTCCATGTATATCTCACTAGGTCAGGGTGTTAAACCTCCTCCATGTATCTCTCACTAGGTCAGGGTATTAAACCTCCTCCATGTATATCTCACTAGGTCAGGATATTAAACCTCCTCCATGTATATCTCCTCCATGTATCTCTCACTAGGTCAGGGTATTAAACCTCCTCCATGTATATCTCACTAGGTCAGGATATTAAACCTCCTCCATGTATATCTCACTAGGTCAGGATATTAAACCTCCTCCATGTATATCTCACTAGGTCAGGGTGTTAAACCTCCTCCATGTATATCTCACTAGGTCAGGGTGTTAAACCTCCTCCATGTATATCTCACTAGGTCAGGGTATTAAACCTCCTCCATGTATATCTCACTAGGTCAGGGTATTAAACCTCCTCCATGTATATCTCACTAGGTCAGGATATTAAACCTCCATGTATATCTCACTAGGTCAGGATATTAAACCTCCATGTATATCTCACTAGTCAAGGTATTAAACCTCCTCCATGTATATCTCACTAGGTCAGGATATTAAACCTCCTCCATGTATATCTCACTAGGTCAGGATATTAAACCTCCTCCATGTATATCTCACTAGGTCAGGATATTAAACCTCCTCCATGTATATCTCACTAGGTCAGGGTGTTAAACCTCCTCCATGTATATCTCACTAGGTCAGAGTGTTAAACCTCCTCCATGTATATCTCACTAGGTCAGGATATTAAACCTCCTCCATGTATATCTCACTAGGTCAGGGTATTAAACCTCCTCCATGTATATCTCACTAGGTCAGGATATTAAACCTCCTCCATGTATATCTCCTCCATGTATCTCTCACTAGGTCAGGGTATTAAACCTCCTCCATGTATATCTCACTAGGTCAGGATATTAAACCTCCTCCATGTATATCTCACTAGGTCAGGATATTAAACCTCCTCCATGTATATCTCACTAGGTCAGGGTGTTAAACCTCCTCCATGTATATCTCACTAGGTCAGGGTATTAAACCTCCTCCATGTATATCTCACTAGGTCAGGATATACATGGAGGAGGTTTAATATCCTGACCTAGTGAGATATACATGGAGGAGGTTTAATATCTCACTAGGTCAGGATATTAAACCTCCTCCATGTATATCTCACTAGGTCAGGATATTAAACCTCCTCCATGTATATCTCACTAGGTCAGGATATTAAACCTCCTCCATGTATATCTCACTAGGTCAGGATATTAAACCTCCTCCATGTATATCTCACTAGGTCAGGATATTAAACCTCCTCCATGTATATCTCACTAGGTCAGGATATTAAACCTCCATGTATATCTCACTAAGTCAGGATATTAAACCTCCATGTATATCTCACTAAGTCAGGATATTAAACCTCCATGTATATCTCACTAAGTCAGGATATTAAACCTCCATGTATATCTCACTAAGTCAGGATATTAAACCTCCATGTATATCTCACTAAGTCAGGATATTAAACCTCCATGTATATCTCACTAGGTCAGGATATTAAACCTCCATGTATATCTCACTAGGTCAGGATATTAAACCTCCATGTATATCTCACTAGGTCAGGATATTAAACCTCCATGTATATCTCACTAGGTCAGGATATTAAACCTCCTCCATGTATATCTCACTAAGTCAGGATATTAAACCTCCATGTATATCTCACTAGGTCAGGATATTAAACCTCCATGTATATCTCACTAGGTCAGGATATTAAACCTCCATGTATATTTCACTAGGTCAGGATATTAAACCTCCATGTATATCTCACTAGGTCAGGATATTAAACCTCCTCCATGTATATCTCACTAAGTCAGGATATTAAACCTCCATGTTTATCTCACTAGGTCAGGATATTAAACCTCCTCCATGTATATCTCACTAGGTCAGGGTATTAAACCTCCTCCATGTATATCTCACTAGGTCAGGATATTAAACCTCCTCCATGTATATCTCACTAGGTCAGGATATTAAACCTCCTCCATGTATATCTCACTAAGTCAGGATATTAAACCTCCATGTATATCTCACTAGGTCAGGATATTAAACCTCCATGTATATCTCACTAGGTCAGGATATTAAACCTCCATGTATATCTCACTAGGTCAGGATATTAAACCTCCATGTATATCTCACTAGGTCAGGATATTAAACCTCCTCCATGTATATCTCACTAGGTCAGGATATTAAACCTCCTCCATGTATATCTCACTAAGTCAGGATATTAAACCTCCATGTATATCTCACTAGGTCAGGATATTAAACCTCCATGTATATCTCACTAGGTCAGGATATTAAACCTCCTCCCAGTATATCTCACTAAGTCAGGATATTAAACCTCCATGTATATCTCACTAGGTCAGGATATTAAACCTCCATGTATATCTCACTAGGTCAGGATATTAAACCTCCATGTATATCTCACTAGGTCAGGATATTAAACCTCCATGTATATCTCACTAGGTCAGGATATTAAACCTCCTCCATGTATATCTCACTAGGTCAGGATATTAAACCTCCATGTATATCTCACTAGGTCAGGATATTAAACATCCATGTATATCTCACTAAGTCAGGATATTAAACCTCCTCCATGTATATCTCACTAGGTCAGGATATTAAACCTCCTCCATGTATATCTCACTAGGTCAGGATATTAAACCTCCATGTATATCTCACTAGGTCAGGATATTAAACCTCCTCCATGTATATCTCACTAGGTCAGGATATTAAACCTCCATGTATATCTCACTAGGTCAGGATATTAAACCTCCATGTATATCTCACTAGGTCAGGGTATTAAACCTCCTCCATGTATATCTCACTAAGTCAGGATATTAAACCTCCTCCATGTATATCTCACTAGGTCAGGATATTAAACCTCCTCCATGTATATCTCACTAGGTCAGGATATTAAACCCTCTCCATGTATATCTCACTAGGTCAGGATATTAAACCTCCATGTATATCTCACTAGGTCAGGATATTAAACCTCCTCCATGTATATCTCACTAGGTCAGGATATTAAACCTCCATGTATATCTCACTAGGTCAGGATATTTAAGCCTTCATATATCCAACAATTCCAATATATCCATGACATTCATGACTCCCTTGAGTGCATGAGGGTGATAGTTTGTATTGTGACTTCCTTTTCGTTCCATAGAGGTATTTAAAACCATATTATAATCTCCCACCATAACGATAGAGTATGGTGTTGCTTGTAGAGTTGATCAATTATTATATATTTTTGTCAAAGAAGTGTGGATCATCATGATTTGGACCGTACAGGTCAACGAGACATATCTGTTTATGATCCAGTAACATATTAAACATCATCCATCTAGCTTGAGGATCTGTTTGGACAGATGGGTGTAGTTAGTTATGGTTGGAGTTAGAATTTTGGCTGTCAGAAGTATTAAAATCAACCAATGTCAACCTTTTAAATGCTTTATTATCCAAATGTTTAAAGTGCATGTGGGGCGACGAGAAATAAAGGAAATGGTGCAGTTTGAGGCAATGTGGCAGAGAGTGATGGGGGTGTGAACAGGTGGGTCTGGGGGGGGGTGAACAGGTGGGTCTGGGGGGTGAACAGGTGGGTCTGGGGGGTGTGGACAGGTGGGTCTGGGGGGGTGAACAGGTGGGTCTGGGGGGGTGAACAGGTGGGTCTGGGGGGTGAACAGGTGGGTCTGGGGGGGGTGAACAGGTGGGTCTGGGGGGTGTGAACAGGTGGGTCTGGGGGTGTGAACAGGTGGGTCTGGGCGGGGGTGAACAGGTGGGTCTGGGGGGGGTGAACAGGTGGGTCTGGGCGGGGGTGAACAGGTGGGTCTGGGCGGGGGTGAACAGGTGGGTCTGGGGGGCTGTGAACAGGTGGCTCTGGGCGTGGGTGAACAGGTGGGTCTGGGGGGTGTAAACAGGTGGGTCTGGGGGGTGTGGAACAGGTGGGTCTGGGGGGGGTGTGTGAACAGGTGGGTCTGGGCGGGGGTGAACAGGTGGGTCTGGGGGGGGGTGAACAGGTGGGTCTGGGGGTGAACAGGTGGGTCTGGGGGGTAAACAGGTGGGTCTGTGGGGGGTGAACAGGTGGGTCTGTGGGGGGTGTGAACAGGTGGGTCTGTGGGGGGTGTGAACAGGTGGGTCTGGGGGGGTGTGAACAGGTGGGTCTGGGGGGTGTGAACAGGTGGGTCTGGGGTGGGTGAACAGGTGGGTCTGGGGGTGTGAACAGGTGGGTCTGGGGGGTGTGAACAGGTGGGTCTGGTGGGGGTGTGAACAGGTGGGTCTGGGGGGTGTGAACACAGGTGGGTCTGGGGGGGTGAACAGGTGGGTCTGGGGGTCTGGGGGTGTGAACAGGTGGGTCTGGGGGTGTGAACAGGTGGGTCTGGGGGGTGAACAGGTGGGTCTGGGGGGGGGTCTGGGGGTGTGAACAGGTGGGTCTGGGGGGGTGAACAGGTGGGTCTGGGGGGTCTGGGGGGTGAACAGGTGGGTCTGGGGGGGTGAACAGGTGGGTCTGGGGGGGGGTGTGAACAGGTGGGTTTGGGCGTGGGTGAACAGGTGGGTCTGGGGGTGTGAACAGGTGGGTCTGGGGGTGTGAACAGGTGGGTCTGTGAGGAGGGTGTGAACAGGTGGGTCTGTGAGGGGGTGTGAACAGGTGGGTCTGGGGGGGGGTGTTGTTAACAGGTGGGTCTGGGGAGTGTTAACAGGTGGGTCTGGGGGTTGTGAACAGGTGGGTCTGGGGGGTGAACACAGGTGGGTCTGGGGGGTGTGAACAGGTGGGTCTGGGGGGGTCTGGGGGGTGTGAACAGGTGGGTCTGGGGGGGTGTGAACAGGTGGGTCTGGGCGAGTGTGAACAGGTGGGTCTGGGGGGTGTGAACAGGTGGGTCTGGGGGGTGTGAACAGGTGGGTCTGGGGGGGGGTGAACAGGTGGGTCTGGTCTCTGTGTGAACAGGTGGGTCTCAGCAAAGGGGCGTGGGTGAACAGGTGGGTCTGGAGGGGGTGTGAACAGGTGGGTCTGGGGGGTGTGAACAGGTGGGTCTGGGGTGTGAACAGGTGGGTCTGGGGGAGGTGTGAACAGGTGGGTCTGGTCGGGTGTGAACAGGTGGGTCTGGGGGTTGTGAACACAGGTGGGTCTGGGGGCTGTGAACAGGTGGGTCTGGGGGGTGTGAACAGGTGGGTCTGGGGGGGTGAACAGGTGGCTCTGGGCGGGGGTGAACAGGTGGCTCTGGGCGGGTGTGAACAGGTGGGTCTGTTGAATGAGTGAGTGAGCAATGAATGAGTGAGTGAGTGAGTCCTCTTTATGCTGACGAATCCTCGCTGGTCTCTTTCATTCAGTATCTTCTTCACGTCAGCAAAGGACTCCGTGTTTCAGCAACTCACTATCAGTCTTTTTTTTTTAGGGGCTATCAGTCTTTCACACTGTGGTAAATAAAGCCACTTTGTTATCTAGAATTATTTATTTCTGTTTTTAGAGGGAGAGAAACCAAAAGGCCACCGTACCTATTTTTCCAAAATCGTCTGTACATATGTCAAGTGTAATTCCCCCATTTGTATTTACCCAAGTTCTCTCTCAACACCAGGACCACCGGCAGCGTTTTGTGTGTGTGTGTGTGTGTGTGTGTGTGTGTGTGTGTGTGTGTGTGTGTGTGTGTGTGTGTGTGTGTGTGTGTGCGTGCGTGCGCGATGCAGGACTCAAGACTGAAAACGCCTCCATTAATTTCCGAAAAGAGAGTCAATTTGTGCCATATTTTAGACTACTGATAGATCAGCATTTTGACTCCCCCTTGTCGTAGTGTGGTGCAATGACAGAATTACGCAATCTGCCACCATCTACCATAAACGGTCGCGGCATAAACTCAAAACCTTTTTAAGGAAGAACCACTGTACATACCTCGGCCTAAACGTCAGAGCCACAGGTAACTTCCACAAAGCTGTGAACGATCTGAGAGACAAGGCAAGAAGGGCCTTCTATGTCAACAAAAGGAACATCAAATTCGACATACCAATTAGGACCTGGCTAAAAATACTTGAATCAGTTATAGAACCCATTGCCCTTTTTATGATTGCGAGGTCTGGGTTCCGCTCACCAACGAAGAATTTACAAAATTGGACGAACACCAAATTGAGACTAATTCTGCATAAATATCCTCCGTGTACAAACGAAAAACACCAAATAATGCAGAGCAGAATTAGGCCGACACCCGCCAATGATCAAAATCCAGAAAAAGAGCCGTTAAATTCAACAAACGATTCCCAAACCTTCCATAAAGCCATCACCTACAGAGAAATTAACCTGGAGAAGAGTGGTCCTCAGGACAGCAACACAATTAGACCCAACCAAATCATGAGAAAACAAAACATTATTAACTTGACACATTGGAAAGAATTAGCAACTGGGCAAACTAGAATGCTATTTGGCCCTAAACAGAGAGTACACCGTGGCAGAATACCTTACCACTGTGACTGACCCAAACTTAAGGAAAGCTTTGACTATGTACAGACTCAGTGAGCATAGCCTTGCTATTGAGAAAGGCTTCCGTAGGCAGACATGGCTCTCAAGAGAAGACAGGCTATGTGCTCACTGCCCACAAAATGAGGTGGAAACTGAGCTGCACTTCCTAACCTCCTGCCAAATGTATGACCATATTTGAGACACATATTTCCCTCAGATTACATAGATCCACAAAGAATTCAAAAACAAATCCAATTTTTGATAAACTCCCATATCTATTGGGTGAAATTCCACAGTGTGCCAGCACAGCAGTAATATTTGTGACCTGTTGCCACAAGAAAATGGCAACCAGTGAAGAACAAGCACCATTGTAAATACAACCCATATTTATTTTAATTTATTTTCCCTTTTGTACTTGAACTATTTGTATACAGACATGTGACATTTGAAATAAATGTCTTTTTTTATTTTTTTACTTTTGTGAGTGTAATGTTTACTGTAAGTAAATGTGTTTATTTCACTTGCTATTGGCAATGTAAACATATGTTTCCCATTGCCAATAAAGCCCCTTACATTGACATTTAATTGAAAATGTTTAGACTACAGTTCAAAATGTACTTTTCTGGCTGATTTTCATTATTAGTTCTCCTGTAATTGATGAGTCTCTTTTTTTTCTCTCTCTTTTCAGGTGCTGGGGAGTCTGGGAAAAGTACCATAGTGAAGCAGATGAAGTAAGTCCATGAAACATCTTTCATCAAACTGCATTATGTCAAACTCACAAATCCCCATGATGGTTGCAGCACAGAACTAGAATGAGTTGGTGATGAGCGGTTTGACTGTTCTGTTCATTCCATTTCTATGGGTAGAATGTTGCAGCCCAAAAATAGCATTCAAACTCACATAAAACACGACAGTAGCGTGTTGCAGTCCAAACTGAATTGAACAAACTCACATACAACACGACAGTAGCGTGTTGCAGTCCAAATAGCATTCAAACTCACATACAACACGACAGTAGCGTGTTACAGTCCAAATAGCATTCAAACTCACATACAACACGACAGTAGCGTGTTGCAGTCCAAATAGCATTCAAACTCACATACAACACGACAGTAGCGTGTTACAGTCCAAATAGCATTCAAACTCACATACAACAGGACAGTAGGGTGTTACAGTCCAAATAGCATTCAAACTCACATACAACACGACAGTAGCGTGTTACAGTCCAAATAGCATTCAAACTCACATACAACACGACAGTAGCGTGTTACAGTCCACATAGCATTCAAACTCACATACAACACGACAGTAGCGTGTTACAGTCCAAATAGCATTCAAACTCACATACAACACGACAGTAGCGTGTTGCAGTCCAAATAGCATTCAAACTCACATACAACACGACAGTAGCGTGTTACAGTCCAAATAGCATTCAAACTCACATACAACACGACAGTAGCGTGTTGCAGTCCAAACTGAATTGAACAAACTCACATACAACACGACAGTAGCGTGTTGCAGCCCAAATAGCATTCAAACTCACATACAACACGACAGTAGCGTGTTGCAGCCCAAATAGCATTCAAACTCACATACAACACGACAGTAGCGTGTTACAGTCCAAATAGCATTCAAACTCACATACAACACGACAGTAGGGTGTTGCAGTCCACATAGCATTCAAACTCACATAAAACAGGACAGTATCGTGTTGCAGTCCAAATAGCATTCAAACTCACATATACAACAGGACAGTAGCGTGTTGCAGTCCAAATAGCATTCAAACTCACATATACAACACGACAGTAGCGTGTTACAGTCCACATAGCATTCAAACTCACATACAACACGACAGTAGGGTGTTGCAGTCCAAATAGCATTCAAACTCACATACAACACGACAGTAGCGTGTTACAGTCCACATAGCATTCAAACTCACATACAACACGACAGTAGCGTGTTACAGTCCAAATAGCATTCAAACTCACATACAACACGACAGTAGCGTGTTACAGTCCAAATAGCATTCAAACTCACATACAACACGACAGTAGCGTGTTGCAGTCCAAACTGAATTGAACAAACTCACATACAACACGACAGTAGCGTGTTGCAGTCCAAATAGCATTCAAACTCACATACAACACGACAGTAGCGTGTTACAGTCCAAATAGCATTCAAACTCACATACAACACGACAGTAGCGTGTTGCAGTCCAAATAGCATTCAAACTCACATATACAACAGGACAGTAGGGTGTTGCAGTCCACATAGCATTCAAACTCACATACAACACGACAGTAGGGTGTTGCAGTCCAAATAGCATTCAAACTCACATAAAACAGGACAGTAGCGTGTTGCAGTCCAAATAGCATTCAAACTCACATATACAACAGGACAGTAGGGTGTTGCAGTCCACATAGCATTCAAACTCACATATACAACAGGACAGTAGCGTGTTGCAGTCCAAATAGCATTCAAACTCACATATACAACACGACAGTAGGGTGTTGCAGTCCACATAGCATTCAAACTCACATAAAACAGGACAGTAGCGTGTTGCAGTCCAAATAGCATTCAAACTCACATATACAACAGGACAGTAGCGTGTTGCAGTCCAAATAGCATTCAAACTCACATATACAACACGACAGTAGCGTGTTGCAGTCCAAATAGCATTCAAACTCACATACAACACGACAGTAGCGTGTTGCAGTCCAAATAGCATTCAAACCCACATATACAACACGACAGTAGCGTGTTGCAGTCCACATAGCATTCAAACTCACATACAACACGACAGTAGCGTGTTGCAGTCCACATAGCATTCAAACTCACATACAACACGACAGTAGCGTGTTGCAGTCCAAATAGCATTCAAACTCACATATACAACACGACAGTAGCGTGTTGCAGTCCAAATAGCATTCAAACTCACATACAACACGACAGTAGGTGTGTCGCAGTCCAAATAGCATTCAAACTCACATAAAACAGGACAGTAGCGTGTTGCAGTCCAAATAGCATTCAAACTCACATATACAACAGGACAGTAGGGTGTTGCAGTCCACATAGCATTCAAACTCACATAAAACAGGACAGTAGCGTGTTGCAGTCCAAATAGCATTCAAACTCACATAAAACAGGACAGTAGCGTGTTGCAGTCCAAATAGCATTCAAACTCACATATACAACAGGACAGTAGCGTGTTGCAGTCCAAATAGCATTCAAACTCACATATACAACACGACAGTAGCGTGTTACAGTCCAAATAGCATTCAAACTCACATACAACACGACAGTAGGGTGTTGCAGTCCAAATAGCATTCAAACTCACATAAAACAGGACAGTAGCGTGTTGCAGTCCAAATAGCATTCAAACTCACATATACAACAGGACAGTAGGTGTTACAGTCCACATAGCATTCAAACTCACATACAACAGGACAGTAGCGTGTTGCAGTCCAAATAGCATTCAAACTCACATATACAACAGGACAGTAGCGTGTTGCAGTCCAAATAGCATTCAAACTCACATATACAACAGGACAGTAGGGTGTTGCAGTCCACATAGCATTCAAACTCACATAAAACAGGACAGTAGCGTGTTGCAGTCCAAATAGCATTCAAACTCACATATACAACACGACAGTAGCGTGTTACAGTCCAAATAGCATTCAAACTCACATACAACACGACAGTAGCGTGTTGCAGTCCAAATAGCATTCAAACTCACATATACAACACGACAGTAGCGTGTTGCAGTCCAAATAGCATTCAAACTCACATATACAACAGGACAGTAGCGTGTTGCAGTCCACATAGCATTCAAACTCACATATACAACAGGACAGTAGCGTGTTGCAGTCCAAATAGCATTCAAACTCACATATACAACACGACAGTAGGGTGTTGCAGTCCACATAGCATTCAAACTCACATAAAACAGGACAGTAGCGTGTTGCAGTCCAAATAGCATTCAAACTCACATATACAACAGGACAGTAGCGTGTTGCAGTCCAAATAGCATTCAAACTCACATATACAACACGACAGTAGCGTGTTGCAGTCCAAATAGCATTCAAACTCACATACAACACGACAGTAGCGTGTTGCAGTCCAAATAGCATTCAAACCCACATATACAACACGACAGTAGCGTGTTGCAGTCCACATAGCATTCAAACTCACATACAACACGACAGTAGCGTGTTGCAGTCCACATAGCATTCAAACTCACATACAACACGACAGTAGCGTGTTGCAGTCCAAATAGCATTCAAACTCACATATACAACACGACAGTAGCGTGTTCCAGTCCAAATAGCATTCAAACTCACATACAACACGACAGTAGGGTGTCGCAGTCCAAATAGCATTCAAACTCACATAAAACAGGACAGTAGCGTGTTGCAGTCCAAATAGCATTCAAACTCACATATACAACAGGACAGTAGGGTGTTGCAGTCCACATAGCATTCAAACTCACATAAAACAGGACAGTAGCGTGTTGCAGTCCAAATAGCATTCAAACTCACATAAAACAGGACAGTAGCGTGTTGCAGTCCAAATAGCATTCAAACTCACATATACAACAGGACAGTAGCGTGTTGCAGTCCAAATAGCATTCAAACTCACATATACAACACGACAGTAGCGTGTTACAGTCCAAATAGCATTCAAACTCACATACAACACGACAGTAGGGTGTTGCAGTCCAAATAGCATTCAAACTCACATAAAACAGGACAGTAGCGTGTTGCAGTCCAAATAGCATTCAAACTCACATATACAACAGGACAGTAGGGTGTTGCAGTCCACATAGCATTCAAACTCACATAAAACAGGACAGTAGCGTGTTGCAGTCCAAATAGCATTCAAACTCACATATACAACAGGACAGTAGCGTGTTGCAGTCCAAATAGCATTCAAACTCATATACAACAGGACAGTAGGTGTTGCAGTCCAAATAGCATTCAAACTCACATAAAACAGGACAGTAGCGTGTTGCAGTCCAAATAGCATTCAAACTCACATATACAACACGACAGTAGCGTGTTACAGTCCAAATAGCATTCAAACTCACATACAACACGACAGTAGCGTGTTGCAGTCCAAATAGCATTCAAACTCACATATACAACACGACAGTAGCGTGTTACAGTCCAAATAGCATTCAAACTCACATACAACACGACAGTAGCGTGTTGCAGTCCAAATAGCATTCAAACTCACATATACAACACGACAGTAGCGTGTTGCAGCCCAAATAGCATTCAAACTCACATACAACACGACAGTAGCGTGTTGCAGTCCAAATAGCATTCAAACTCACATACAACACGACAGTAGCGTGTTGCAGCCCAAATAGCATTCAAACTCACATACAACACGACAGTAGCGTGTTGCAGTCCACATAGCATTCAAACTCACATACAACACGACAGTAGCGTGTTGCAGTCCACATAGCATTCAAACTCACATACAACACGACAGTAGCGTGTTGCAGTCCAAATAGCATTCAAACTCACATACAACACGACAGTAGCGTGTTGCAGTCCAAATAGCATTCAAACTCACATACAACACGACAGTAGCGTGTTGCAGTCCAAATAGCATTCAAACTCACATACAACACGACAGTAGCGTGTTGCAGTCCACATAGCATTCAAACTCACATACAACACGACAGTAGCGTGTTGCAGTCCAAATAGCATTCAAACTCACATACAACACGACAGTAGCGTGTTGCAGTCCAAATAGCATTCAAACTCACATATACAACAGGACAGTAGCGTGTTGCAGTCCACATAGCATTCAAACTCACATACAACACGACAGTAGCGTGTTACAGTCCAAATAGCATTCAAACTCACATACAACACGACAGTAGCGTGTTGCAGTCCAAATAGCATTCAAACTCACATAAAACAGGACAGTAGCGTGTTGCAGTCCAAATAGCATTCAAACTCACATATACAACAGGACAGTAGCGTGTTGCAGTCCAAATAGCATTCAAACTCACATATACAACACGACAGTAGCGTGTTGCAGTCCAAATAGCATTCAAACTCACATACAACACGACAGTAGCGTGTTGCAGTCCAAATAGCATTCAAACTCACATATACAACACGACAGTAGCGTGTTGCAGTCCACATAGCATTCAAACTCACATACAACACGACAGTAGCGTGTTGCAGTCCACATAGCATTCAAACTCACATACAACACGACAGTAGCGTGTTGCAGTCCAAATAGCATTCAAACTCACATATACAACACGACAGTAGCGTGTTCCAGTCCAAATAGCATTCAAACTCACATACAACACGACAGTAGGGTGTCGCAGTCCAAATAGCATTCAAACTCACATAAAACAGGACAGTAGCGTGTTGCAGTCCAAATAGCATTCAAACTCACATATACAACAGGACAGTAGGGTGTTGCAGTCCACATAGCATTCAAACTCACATAAAACAGGACAGTAGCGTGTTGCAGTCCAAATAGCATTCAAACTCACATAAAACAGGACAGTAGCGTGTTGCAGTCCAAATAGCATTCAAACTCACATATACAACAGGACAGTAGCGTGTTGCAGTCCAAATAGCATTCAAACTCACATATACAACACGACAGTAGCGTGTTACAGTCCAAATAGCATTCAAACTCACATACAACACGACAGTAGGGTGTTGCAGTCCAAATAGCATTCAAACTCACATAAAACAGGACAGTAGCGTGTTGCAGTCCAAATAGCATTCAAACTCACATATACAACAGGACAGTAGGGTGTTGCAGTCCACATAGCATTCAAACTCACATAAAACAGGACAGTAGCGTGTTGCAGTCCAAATAGCATTCAAACTCACATATACAACAGGACAGTAGCGTGTTGCAGTCCAAATAGCATTCAAACTCACATATACAACAGGACAGTAGGGTGTTGCAGTCCACATAGCATTCAAACTCACATAAAACAGGACAGTAGCGTGTTGCAGTCCAAATAGCATTCAAACTCACATATACAACACGACAGTAGCGTGTTACAGTCCAAATAGCATTCAAACTCACATACAACACGACAGTAGCGTGTTGCAGTCCAAATAGCATTCAAACTCACATATACAACACGACAGTAGCGTGTTACAGTCCAAATAGCATTCAAACTCACATACAACACGACAGTAGCGTGTTGCAGTCCACATAGCATTCAAACTCACATATACAACAGGACAGTAGCGTGTTGCAGTCCAAATAGCATTCAAACTCACATATACAACACGACAGTAGGGTGTTGCAGTCCACATAGCATTCAAACTCACATAAAACAGGACAGTAGCGTGTTGCAGTCCAAATAGCATTCAAACTCACATATACAACAGGACAGTAGCGTGTTGCAGTCCAAATAGCATTCAAACTCACATATACAACACGACAGTAGCGTGTTGCAGTCCAAATAGCATTCAAACTCACATACAACACGACAGTAGCGTGTTGCAGTCCAAATAGCATTCAAACCCACATATACAACACGACAGTAGCGTGTTGCAGTCCACATAGCATTCAAACTCACATACAACACGACAGTAGCGTGTTGCAGTCCACATAGCATTCAAACTCACATACAACACGACAGTAGCGTGTTGCAGTCCAAATAGCATTCAAACTCACATATACAACACGACAGTAGCGTGTTCCAGTCCAAATAGCATTCAAACTCACATACAACACGACAGTAGGGTGTCGCAGTCCAAATAGCATTCAAACTCACATAAAACAGGACAGTAGCGTGTTGCAGTCCAAATAGCATTCAAACTCACATATACAACAGGACAGTAGGGTGTTGCAGTCCACATAGCATTCAAACTCACATAAAACAGGACAGTAGCGTTGTTGCAGTCCAAATAGCATTCAAACTCACATAAAACAGGACAGTAGCGTGTTGCAGTCCAAATAGCATTCAAACTCACATATACAACAGGACAGTAGCGTGTTGCAGTCCAAATAGCATTCAAACTCACATATACAACACGACAGTAGCGTGTTACAGTCCAAATAGCATTCAAACTCACATACAACACGACAGTAGGGTGTTGCAGTCCAAATAGCATTCAAACTCACATAAACAGGACAGTAGCGTGTTGCAGTCCAAATAGCATTCAAACTCACATATACAACAGGACAGTAGGGGTGCTTTGCAGTCCACATAGCATTCAAACTCACATAAAACAGGACAGTAGCGTGTTGCAGTCCAAATAGCATTCAAACTCACATATACAACAGGACAGTAGCGTGTTGCAGTCCAAATAGCATTCAAACTCACATATACAACAGGACAGTAGGGTGTTGCAGTCCACATAGCATTCAAACTCACATAAAACAGGACAGTAGCGTGTTGCAGTCCAAATAGCATTCAAACTCACATATACAACACGACAGTAGCGTGTTACAGTCCAAATAGCATTCAAACTCACATACAACACGACAGTAGCGTGTTGCAGTCCAAATAGCATTCAAACTCACATATACAACACGACAGTAGCGTGTTACAGTCCAAATAGCATTCAACCACATACAACACGACAGTAGCGTGTTGCAGTCCAAATAGCATTCAAACTCACATATACAACACGACAGTAGCGTGTTGCAGCCCAAATAGCATTCAAACTCACATACAACACGACAGTAGCGTGTTGCAGTCCAAATAGCATTCAAACTCACATACAACACGACAGTAGCGTGTTGCAGCCCAAATAGCATTCAAACTCACATACAACACGACAGTAGCGTGTTGCAGTCCACATAGCATTCAAACTCACATACAACACGACAGTAGCGTGTTACAGTCCACATAGCATTCAAACTCACATACAACACGACAGTAGCGTGTTGCAGTCCACATAGCATTCAAACTCACATACAACACGACAGTAGCGTGTTACAGTCCACATAGCATTCAAACTCACATACAACACGACAGTAGCGTGTTACAGTCCAAATAGCATTCAAACTCACATACAACACGACAGTAGCGTGTTGCAGTCCACATAGCATTCAAACTCACATACAACACGACAGTAGCGTGTTGCAGTCCAAATAGCATTCAAACTCACATATACAACACGACAGTAGCGTGTTGCAGCCCAAATAGCATTCAAACTCACATACAACACGACAGTAGCGTGTTGCAGCCCAAATAGCATTCAAACTCACATACAACACGACAGTAGCGTGTTGCAGTCCACATAGCATTCAAACTCACATACAACACGACAGTAGCGTGTTACAGTCCAAACTGAATTGAACAAACTCACATACAACACGACAGTAGCGTGTTGCAGCCCAAATAGCATTCAAACTCACATACAACACGACAGTAGCGTGTTGCAGTCCAAATAGCATTCAAACTCACATACAACACGACAGTAGCGTGTTACAGTCCACATAGCATTCAAACTCACATACAACACGACAGTAGCGTGTTACAGTCCACATAGCATTCAAACTCACATACAACACGACAGTAGCGTGTTACAGTCCACATAGCATTCAAACTCACATACAACACGACAGTAGCGTGTTGCAGTCCACATAGCATTCAAACTCACATATACAACACGACAGTAGCGTGTTGCAGTCCAAATAGCATTCAAACTCACATACAACACGACAGTAGCGTGTTACAGTCCAAATAGCATTCAAACTCACATACAACACGACAGTAGCGTGTTACAGTCCACATAGCATTCAAACTCACATACAACACGACAGTAGCGTGTTGCAGTCCAAATAGCATT